>NW_020874291.1:8165468-8196025 GCF_003935025.1 Abrus precatorius | reverse complement strand
TTGTTGTTTGTTGGGAGAATCCTAATTAGTTCCTAGCAGTCACTTCCAAGGTGTTTCAGTGGCCGAGATGAGTTTTGCTCGAGATGAGTTTTGCACGTGTTCCTTAGCAACTAAGCAAAAGAGGACCCAGGCGAGACCCAAATTAGAATTTGGGCCCAAAGGCGCCAGAGGCAAGAAAGAGACAGGGAACTCTTCCTATTAGTCCTAGCAGTCACTTCTACGGTGTTTCAGTAGCCCGAGATGAGTTTTGCACGCGTTCCTTAGCTACTAAGCAAAAGAGGACCCTGACGACACCAAATTGGAATTTGGCCAAAGGCGCAGGAGGGAGAGAGAGACAGGGAACTGTTCTTATTGTCCTAGCAGTCACTTCCAAGGTGTTTCAGTGGCCCGAGATGAGTTTTGCACGTGTTCTTAGCGACAAGCAAAAGAGGACCCAGCAAACCAAATTGGAATTGGGCCCAAAGGCCCAGGAGGCGAGAGAGAGACAGGAACTCTTCCTATTAGTCTAGCAGTCACTTCAAGGTGTTTCAGTGGCCGAGATGAGTTTTGCACGTATTCTTAGGCACTAAGCAAAAAGGACCCAGGCGAGACCCAAATTGAATTGGCCAAAGGCGCCAGGAGGCAAGAGAGAGACAGGGAACTCTTCTATTAGTCCTAGCAGTCACTTCCAAGGTGTTTCAGTGGCCCGAGATGAGTTTTGCACGCGTTTGCAAAAAAAGGAAGAGACCAAATTGAATTGGCCAAAGGCCAGAGCAAGAGAGAGACAGGAACTCTTCAAGGTGTTTCAGTGGCCCGAGATGAGTTTTGCACGCGTTTCGAGATGAGTTTTCACGTGTTCCTTAGCAACTAAGCAAAATAGGACCCAGGCAAGACCCAAATTAGAATTAGGGCCCAAAGGCGCCAGGAGGCAAGAGAGAGACAGGGAACTCTTCCTATTAGTCCTAGCAGTCACTTCCAAGGTGTTTCAGTGGCCCGAGATGAGTTTTGCACGTGTTCCTTAGCGACTAAGCAAAAGAGGACCCAGACGAGACCCAAATCTTAATTTGGGGCCAAAGGTGCCACGAAGCGAGAGAGAGATAGGGAACTCTTCCTATTAGTCCTAGCAGTCACTTCCAAGGTGTTTCAGTGGCCGAGATGAGTTTTGCTCGCGTTACGAGATGAGTTTTACACGCGTTCCTTATCAACTAAGCAAAAGAGGACCCAGGCGAGACCCAAATTAGAATTAGGGCCCAAGGGCGCCAAGAGGCAAGAGAGAGACAGGGAACTCTTCCTATTAGTCCTAGCAGTCACTTACAAGGTGTGTCAGTGGCTGAGATGAGTTTGGGACGCGTTCCTTAGCAACTAGGCAAAAGAGGACCCAGGCGAGACCCAAATTAGAATTAGGGCCCAAAATCGCCAGGTGGCAAGAGAGAAACAGGGAACTCTTCCTATTAGTCCTAGCAGTCACTTCTACGGTGTTTCAGTGGCCCGAGATGAGTTTTGCACGCGTTCCTTAGCTACTAAGCAAAAGAGGACCCTGACGAGACCAAAATTGGAATTTGATGCCAAAGGCGCGAGGAGGTAAGAGAGAGACAGGGAACTGTTCTTATTGGTCCTAGCAGTCACTTCCAAGGTGTTTCAGTGGCCCGAGATGAGTTTTGCACGTGTTCGTTAGCGACCAAGGAAAAGAGGACTCTAGCAAAACCTAAATTGGAATTGGGCCCAAAGGCACCAGGAGGCGAGAGAGAGACTGGGAACTCTTCCTATTAGTCTTAGCAGTCACTTCCAAGGTGTGTCAGTGGCCGAGATGAGTTTTGCACGTATTGCGAGATGAGTTTTGCAACTAAGCAAAATAGGACCCAGGCGAGACCCAAATTAGAATTAGGGCCCAAAGGCGCCAGGAGGCAAGAGAGAGACAGGGAACTCTTCCTATTAGTCCTAGGAGTAACTTCCAAGGTGTTTCAGTGGCCGAGATGAGTTTTACACGCGTTTCGAGATGAGTTTTCACGTGTTCCTTAGCAACTAAGCAAAATAGGACCCAGGCAAGACCCAAATTAGAATTAGGGCCCAAAGGCGCCAGGAGGCAAGAGAGAGACAGGGAACTCTTCCTATTAGTCCTAGCAGTCACTTCCAAGGTGTTTCAGTGGCCCGAGATGAGTTTTGCACATGTTCCTTAGCGACTAAGCAAAAGAGGACCCAGACGAGACCCAAATCTTAATTTGGGGCCAAAGGTGCCACGAAGAGAGAGAGAGATAGGGAACTCTTCCTATTAGTCCTAGCAGTCACTTCCAAGGTGTTTCAGTGGCTGAGATGAGTTTTGCACGCGTTTCGAGATGAGTTTTGCACGTGTTCCTTAGCAACTAAGCAAAAGAGGACCCAGGCGAGACCCAAATTAGAATTTGGGCCCAAAGGCGCCAGGAGGCAAGAAAGAGACAGGGAACTCTTCCTATTAGTCCTAGCAGTCACATCTAGGGTGTTTCAGTGGCCCGAGATGAGTTTTGCACGCGTTCCTTAGCTACTAATCAAAAGAGGACCCTGACGAGACCAAAAGTGGAATTTGATGCCAAAGGCGCGAGGAGGTGAGAGAGAGACAGGGAACTGTTCTTATTGGTCCTAGCAGTCACTTCCAAGGTGTTTCAGTGGCCCGAGAAGAGTTTTGCACGTGTTCGTTTGCGACTAAGGAAAATAGGACCCTAGCAAAACCTAAATTGGAATTGGGCCCAAAGGCACCAGGAGGCGAGAGAGAGACTGGGAACTCTTCCTATTAGTCTTAGCAGTCACTTCCAAGGTGTGTCAGTGGCCGAGATGAGTTTTGCACGTATTGCGAGATGAGTTTTGCAACTAAGCAAAATAGGACCCAGGCGAGACCCAAATTAGAATTAGGGCCCAAAGGCGCCAGGAGGCAAGAGAGAGACAGGGAACTCTTCCTATTAGTCCTAGCAATCACTTCCAAGGTGTTTCAGTGGCCCGAGATGAGTTTTGCACGCGTTTCGAGATGAGTTTTGCACGTGTTCCTTAGCAACTAAGCAAAATAGGACCCAGGCAAGACCCAAATTAGAATTAGGGCCCAAAGGCGCCAGGAGGCAAGAGAGAGACAGGGAACTCTTCCTATTAGTCCTAGCAGTCACTTCCAAGGTGTTTTAGTGGCCCGAGATGAGTTTTGCACGTGTTCCTTAGCGACTAAGCAAAAGAGGACCCAGACAAGACCCAAATCTTAATTTTGGGCCAAAGGTGCCACGAAGCGAGAGAGAGATAGGGAACTCTTCCTATTAGTCCTAGCAGTCACTTCCAAGGTTTTTCAGTGGCCGAGATGAGTTTTGCTCGCGTTACGAGATGAGTTTTACACGCGTTCCTTATCAACTAAGAAAAAGAGGACCCAGGCGAGACCCAAATTAGAATTAGGGCCCAAGGGCGCCAAGACTCAAGAGAGAGACAGGGAACTCTTCCTATTAGTCCTAGCAGTCACTTACAAGGTGTGTCAGTGGCTGAGATGAGTTTGGGACGCGTTCCTTAGCAACTAAGCAAAAGAGGACCCAGGCGAGACCCAAATTAGAATTAGGGCCCAAAAGCGCCAGGTGGCAAGAGAGAAACAGGGAACTCTTCCTATTAGTCCTAGGAGTCACTTCCAAGGTGTTTCAGTGGCCGAGATGAGTTTTGCACGTGTTCCTTAGCAACTAAGCAAAAGAGGACCCAGGCGAGACCCAAATTAGAATTTGGGCCCAAAGGCGCCAGGAGGCAAGAAAGAGACAGGGAACTCTTCCTATTAGTCCTAGCAGTCACTTCTACGGTGTTTCAGTGGCCCGAGATGAGTTTTGCACGCGTTCCTTAGCTACTAAGCAAAAGAGGACCCTGACGATACCAAAATTGGAATTTGATGCCAAAGGCGCGAGGAGGTGAGAGAGAGACAGGGATTTGTTCTTATTGGTCCTAGCAGTCACTTCCAAGGTGTTTCAGTGGCCCGAGATGAGTTTTGCACGTGTTCGTTAGCTACTAAGGAAAGGAGGACCCTAGCAAAACCTAAATTGGAATTGGGCCCAAAGGCACCAGGAGGCGAGAGAGAGACTGGGAACTCTTCCTATTAGTCTTAGCAGTCACTTCCAAGGTGTGTCAGTGGCCGAGATGAGTTTTGCACGTATTGCGAGATGAGTTTTGCAACTAAGCAAAAGAGGACCCTGACGATACCAAAATTGGAATTTGATGCCAAAGGCGCGAGGAGGTGAGAGAGAGACAGGGAACTGTTCTTATTGGTCCTAGCAGTCACTTCCAAGGTGTTTCAGTGGCCCGAGATGAGTTTTGCACGTGTTCGTTAGCGACTAAGGAAAAGAGGACCCTAGAAAAACCTAAATTGGAATTGGGCCCAAAGGCACCAGGAGGCGAGAGAGAGACTGGGAACTCTTCCTATTAGTCTTAGCAGTCACTTCCAAGGTGTTTCAGTGGCCCGAGATGAGTTTTGCACGTGTTCCTTAGCAACTATGCAAAATAGGACCCAGGCAAGACCCAAATTAGAATTAGGGCCCAAAGGCGCCAGGAGGCAAGAGAGAGACAGGGAACTCTTCCTATTAGTCCTAGCAGTCACTTCCAAGGTGTTTCAGTGGCCCGAGATGAGTTTTGCACGTGTTCCTTAGCGACTAAGCAAAAGAGGACCCAGACGAGACCCAAATCTTAATTTGGGGCCAAAGGTGCCACGAAGCGAGGGAGAGATAGGGAACTCTTCCTATTAGTCCTAGCAGTCACTTCCAAGGTTTTTCAGTGGCCGAGATGAGTTTTGCTCGCGTTACGAGATGAGTTTTACACGCGTTCCTTATCAACTAAGAAAAAGAGGACCCAGGCGAGACCCAAATTAGAATTAGGGCCCAAGGGCGCAAAGAGGCAAGAGAGAGACAGGGAACTCTTCCTATTAGTCCTAGCAGTCACTTACAAGGTGTGTCAGTGGCTGAGATGAGTTTGGGACGCGTTCCTTAGCAACTAAGCAAAAGAGGACCCAGGCGAGACCCAAATTAGAATTAGGGCCCAAAGGCGCCAGGAGGCAAGAGAGAGACAGGGAACTCTTCCTATTAGTCCTAGCAGTCACTTCCACGGTGTTTCAGTGGCCCGAGATGAGTTTTGCACGCGTTCCTTAGCGACTAAGCAAAAGAGGACCCAAGCGAGACCCAAATCTTAATTTGGGGCCAAAGGTGCCACGAACCGAGAGAGAGATAGGGAACTCTTCCTATTTGTCCTAGCAGTCACTTCCAAGGTGTTTCAGTGGCCGAGATGAGTTTTGCACGCGTTCTGAGATGAGTTTTGCACGCGTTCCTTAAAAACTAAGCAAAAGAGGACCCAGGCGAGACCCAAATTGGAAATAGGGCCCAAAGGCGCCAGGAGGCGAGAGAAAGAGCGGGAACTCTTCCTATTAGTCCTACCAGTCACTTCCAAGGTGTTTCAGTGGCCCAAGATGAGTTTTGCACGCGTTCCTTAGTGACTAAGTAAAAGAGGACCTAGGTGAGACCTAAATCTTAATTTGCGCCCAGAGGTGCCAGGCGGCGAGAGAGAGACAGGGAACTCTTCCTATTAGTCCTAGCAGTCACTTCCATGGTGTTTCAATGGCCCGGGATAAGTTTTGCACGCGTTCGTTAGCGACTAAGGAAAAGAGGACCTAGCAAGACCAAAATTGGAATTTGGGCCCAAAGGCGGTAGGAGGCGAGAGAGAGACAGGGAACTCTTCCTTTTAGTCTTAGCAGTCACTTCCAAGGTGTGTCAGTAGCCCGAGATGAGTTTTGCATGCCTTCCCTAGGGAGTAAGCAAAAGAGGACCCAGCCGAGACCAAAATTGGAATTTGGGCCCAAAGGCTCCAGAAGGCGAGAGAGAGAGACAGGGAACTCTTCCTATTAGTCGTAGCAGTCACTTCCATGGTGTTTCAGTGGCCCGAGATGAGTTGTAAACGCGTTCCTTAGCTACTAAGCAAAAGAGGACCCCGACGAGACCAAAATTTGAATTTGATCCCAAAAGCGCGAGGAGGCGAGACAGGGACAGGGAACTCTTCTTATTAGTCCTAGCAGTCACTTCCAAAGTGTTTCAATGGCCCGAGAAGAGTTTTGCACGCGTTTCTTAGCGACTAACCAAAAGAGGACCTAGGGGAGACCAAAATTTCAATTTGGGATCAAAGGAGCCAGGATGCGAGAGAGAGACAAGGAACTCTTCCTAGTAGTTGTAGCAGTCACTTCCAAGGTATTTTAGTGGCCCGAGATGAGTTTTACACGCGTTCCTTGGCGAATAAGCAAAAGAGGACCCTAGCAAGACCCAAATTTGAATTTGGGCCCAAAGGCGCCAGGAGGCGAGAGGGAGACAGGGAACTTTTCCTATTAGTCCTAGCAGTCACTTCCAAGGTGTTTCAGTGGCCTGAGATGAGTTTTGCACGCGTTCCTTAAAAACTAAGCAAAAGAGGACCCAGGCGAGACCCAAATTGGAAATAGGGGCGCCAGGAGGCGAGAGAAAGAGTGGGAACTCTTCCTATTAGTCCTAGCAATCACTTCCAAGGTGTTTCAGTGGCCCAAGATGAGTTTTGCACAAGTTCCTTAGCGACTAAGCAAAAGAGGACCCAGGCGAGACCTAAATCTTAATTTGCGCCCAAAGGTGCCAGGTGGCGAGAGAGAGACAGGGAACTCTTCCTATTAGTCCTAGCAGTCACTTCCAAGGTGTTTCAATGGCCCGAGATGAGTTTTGCACGCGTTCGTTAGCGACTAAGGAAAAGAGGACCCTAGCAAGACCTAAATTGGAATTTGGGCCCAAAGGCGCCAGGAGGCGAGAGAGAGACTGGGAACTCTTCCTATTAGTCTTAGCAGTCACTTTCAAGGTGTGTCAGTGGCCCAAGATGAGTTTTGCATGCCTTCCCTAGCGAGTAAGCAAAAGAGGACCCAGCCGAGACCAAAATTAGAATTTGGGCCCAAAGGATCCAGAAGGCGAGAGAGAGAGACAGGGAACTCTTCCTATTAGTCCTAGCAGTCACTTGCAAGGTGTTTCAGTGGGCCGAGATGAGTTTTGCACGCGTTTCGAGATGAGTTTTGCACGTGTTCCTTAGCAACTAAACAAAAGAGGACCCAGGCGAGACCCAGATTAGAATTAAGGCCCAAAGGCGCCACGAGGCAAGAAAGAGACAGGGAATTCTTCCTATTAGTCCTAGCAGTCACTTCTAAGGTGTTTCAAGGGCCCAAGATGAGTTTTGCACGCGTTCCATAGCGAGTAAGCAAAAGAGGACCCAGGCGAGACCCAAATTGGAATTCGGGCCCAAAAGCGCCAGGAGTGCGAGAGTGAGACAGGGAACTCTTCCTATTAGTCGTAGCAGTCACTTCCAAGGTGTTTCAGTGGCCCGAGATGAGTTTTGCACGCGTTCCTTAGCGACTAAGCAAAAGAGAACCCAGGGGAGACCAAAATTTGAATTTGGGATCAAAGGCGCTAGGAGGCGAGAGAGAGACAGGGAACTCTTCCTAGTAGTTGTAGCAGTCACTTCCATGGTGTTTCAATGGCCCGGGATGAGTTTTGCACGCGTTCCTTAGCCACTAAGCAAAAGAGAACCCCGACGAGACCAAAATTGGAATTGGGTCCCAAAGGCGCGAGGAGGCGAGAAAGAGACAGGGAACTCTTCTTATTAGTCCTAGCAGTCACTTCCAAGGAGTTTCAGTGGCCGAGATGAGTTTTGCACGTGTTCCTTAGCGAGTAAGCAAAAGATGACCCAGATGTGACACAAATTGGAATTTAGGCCCAAAGGCACCAGGAGGCGACAGAGAGAGCGGGAACTCTTCCTATTAGTCCTAGCAGTCACTTGCAAGGTGTTTCAATGGCCCGATATGAGTTTTGCACGCTTTCCTTAGCGAGTAAGCAAAAGAGGACCTAGGTGAGACCCAAATTGGAATTTGGGCGCAACGGTGCCAGGACGCGAGAGAGAGATAGGCAACTCTTCCTATTAGTCCTAGCAGTCACTTCCAAGGTGTTTCAGTGCCCGAGATGAGTTTTGCACGCGTTCGAATTGTGTTTTGCATGCGTTCCTTAGCAACTAAGAAAAAAAGAACCTAGGCGAGACCCAAATTGGAATTTGGGCCCAAAGCCTCCAGGAGGTGAGAGAGAGACAGGGAACTCTTCCTATTAGCCCTCGCAGTCACTTCCAAGGTGTTTCTGTGGCCGAGATGAGTTTTGCACGCGTTCCGAGAAGAGTTTTGCATGCGTTCCTTACTAGCTAAGCAAAAGAAGACCCAGGCGTCAGGAGGAGAGAGAGAGACAGAGAACTCTTCCTATTAGTCCTAGCATTCACTCTCAGTGGCCGAGATGAGTTTTCCTCGCGTTTTGAGATGAGTTTTGCACGCGTTCCTTAGCGAGTAAGCAAAAGAGGACCGAAGCGAGACCCAAATTGGAATTTGACCCAACGGTGCCAGGAGGCGATAGAGAGAAAGGGAACTCTTCCTACTAGTGCTAGCAGTCACTTCCAAGTTCTTTTAGTGGCCCGAGATGAGTTTTGCACGCATTTTTTAGCGACTAAGCAAAAGAGGACCTAGGCGAGACCCAAATTGGAATTTGGGCCCAAAGGCTCCAGGAGGCGAGAGAGACAAGGAACTCTTCATGTTAGTCCTAGCAGTCACTTCCAAGGTGTTTCAGTTGCTCGAGATGAGTTTTTCACGCGTTCCCTAGCGACTCAGCAAAAGAGGACCCAGGCGAGACCCAAATCGGAGTTTGGGCCCTAAGGTGCCAAGAGGCGAGAGAGAGACAGGGAACCCTTCCTATTAGTCCTAGCAGTCACTTCCAAGGTGTTTCAGTGGTTGAGATGAGTTTTGCGCGCGTTCCTTAGAGAGTAAGCAAAAGAGGACCCAGGTGCCCAAATTGGAATTTGGGCCGAAAGGCGCTAGGAGGCGAGATTGAGACAGGGAACCCATCCTATTAGTCCTAGCAGTCACTTCTATGGTCTTTTAGTGACCCGAGATGAGTTTTGCACGTGTTCCTTAGCGACTAAGCAAAAGAGGACCCAGGCGACACCCAAATTGGAATTTGGGCCCAAAGGCTCCAAGAGGCGAGAGAGAGACAGGGAACTCTTCATATTAGTCCTAGCAGTCACTTCCAAGGTGTTTCAATTGCTAAAGATGAGTTTTGCGTGCGTTCCTTAGCGACTCAGCAAAAGAGGACCAAGGTGAGATTCAAATCGAAGTTTGGGCCCTAAGGTGCCGGGAGGCGAGAGAGAGACCGGGAACCCTTCCTATTAGTCCTAGCAATCACTTCCAAGGTGTTACAGTGGCTCGAGATGAGCGATCTTAGCAACTCAGCAAAAGAGGACCCAGGCGACAGTCAAATTGGAATTTCGGCCCAAAGACGCCACGAGGCAAGAGAGAGAAGGGGAACTCTTCCTATTAGTCCTAGCAGTCACTTCCAAGGTGTTTCAGTGGCCTGAGATGAGTTTTGCATGTGTTTCGAGATGAGTTTTGCAAGCGTCCCTTAGACACTAAGCAAAAGAGGACCCTAGCGAGACCCAAATTGGAATTTGGGACCAAAGGCGCCAGGAGGCGAGAGAGAGACAGAGCACTCCTCCTATTAGTCCTAGCAGTCACTTCCAAGGTGTTTCAGTGGCCGAGATGAGTTTTGCACGTGTTCCGAGATGAGTTGTGCACGCATTCCTTAGCGACTAAGCAAAAGAGGACCCAGGCGAGACCCAAATGGGAAGTTGGCCCGAAAGGCGCCAGGAGGCGAGAGAGAGACAGGGAACTCTTCCTATTAGTCCTAGCAGTCACTTCCAACGTGTTTCAGTGGTCGAGATGAGTTTTGCAAGCATTCCTCAGCAACTAAGCAAAAGAGGACCCTAGCGAGACCCGAATTGGACTTTGGGCCCAAAGGTGCTAGGAGGCGAGAGAAAGACAGGGAACTCTTCCTATCAGTCCTACCAGTCACTTCCAAGGTGTTTCAGTGTCCCGAGATGAGTTTTGCACGCGTTCCTTAGCGACTAAGCAAAAGAGGACCCAGGCGAGACTCAAATTGGAATTTGGGATCAAAGGCGCCAGAAGGCGAGAGAGAGACAGGGAGCTCTTCCTATCAGTCCTAGCAGTCACTTCCAAGGTGTTTTAGTGGCCGAGATGAGTTTTGCACGCGTTCCTTAGCGACTAAGCAAAAGAGGACCCAGGCGAGACCCAGATTGGAATTTGGGCCCACAGCCGCCAGGAGGCGAGAGAGAGACAGGGAACTTTTCCTAGTAGTCGTAGCAGTCACCTCCAAGGTGTTTTAGTGGCCGAGATGAGTTTTGCACGCGTTCCGTAGCGACTAAGCAAAAGAGGACCTAGGCGAGACCCAAATTGGAATTTGGGACCAAAGGCGTCAGGAGGCGAGAGAGAGACAGAGCACTCCTCCTATTAGTCCTAGCAGTCACTTCCAAGGTGTTTTAGTGGCCGAGATGAGATTTACATGTGTTCTGAGATGAGTTTTGCACGCATTCCTTAGCGACTAAGCAAAAGGGGACCCAAGCGAGGCCCAAATTGGAATTTGGGCCCAAAGGCGCCAGGAGGCGAAAGAGAGAGACAGGGAACTCTTCCTATTAATCCTAGAAGTCACTTCCAAGGAGTTTCGGTGGCCAAGATGAGTTTTGCACGTGTTTTGAGATGAGTTTTGCAAGCGTTCCTTAGCGACTAAGCAAAAGGGGACCCAAGCGAGACCCAAATTGGAATTTAGGCCCAAAGGCGCCAGGAGGCGAGAGAGAGACAGGGAACTCTTCCTATCAGTCCTAGTAGTCACTCCCAAGGTGCTTTTGTGGCCGAGATGAGTGTTGCACACATTTCGAGATGAGTTTTGCACGCGTTCCTTAGCAACTAAGCAAAATAGGACCCTATCGAGACCCGAATTGGACTTTGGGCCCAAAGGCGCCAGGAGGCGAGAGAGAGACAGGGAGCTATTCCTATTAGTCCTAGTAGTCACTTCCAAGGTGTTTCAGTGGCCCGAGATGAGTTTTGCACGCATTCCTTAGTGATTAAGCAAAAGAGGACCCCGGCGAAACCTAAATTGGAATTTGGGCCCACAGCCGCCAGGAGGCGAGAGAGAGACAGGGAGCTCTTCCTATTAGTCGTAGCAGTCACCTCCAAGGTGTTTTAGTGGCCGAGATGAGTTTTGCACGCGTTCCTTAGCGACTAAGCAAAAGAGGACCCAGGCGAGACTCAAATTGGAATTTACGCCCAAAGGCGCCAGGAGGCGAGAGAGAGACAAGGAACTCTTCATATTAGTCCTGGCAGTCACTTCCAAGGTGTTTCAGTGGTCAAGATGTGTTTTGCACGTGTTTCGAGATAAGTTTTGCAAGCGTTCCTTAGCGACTAAGCAAAAGCGGACCTTGGCGATGCTCGAATTTGACTTTGGGCCCAAAGGCGCCAGGAGGCGAGAGAGAGACAGGGAACTCTTCCTATTAGTCCTAGCAGTCACTTCCAAGGTGTTTCAGTTGCTGAGATAAGTTTTCCACGCATTCGTTAGCGACCGAGCGAAAGAGGACCCAGGCGAGACTTAAATTGGAATTTAGGCCCAAAGGTGCCAGGAGGCGAGAGAGAGAGAGAGAACTCTTCCTATTATTCTTAGCAGTCACTTCCAAGGTGTTTCAGTGGCCCGAGATGAGTTTTGCACGCGTTCTGAGATAAGTTTTGCACGCGTTCCTTAGCGACTAAGCAAAAGAGGACCCAGGCGAGACCCGAATTGGAGTTTGGGCCCAAAGGCGCCAGGAGACGAGAGAGAGACAGGGAACTCTTGCTACTAGTCCTAGCAGTCACTTCCAAGGTGTTTTATTGGCCGAGATAAGTGTTGCACGCATTTCGAGATGAGTTTTACACGCGTTCCTTAGTTACTAAGCAAAAGAGAACCTAGGCGAGACCTAAATTGGAATTTGGGCCCAAAGGCGCCAGGAGGCGAGAAAGAGACAGGGAACTCTTCCTATCAGTCCTAGCAGTCACTTGCAAGGTGTTTTAGTGGCCCGAGATGAGTTTTGCAAGCGTTCCTTAGTGACTAAGCAAAAGAGGACCCAGGCGAGACCCAAATTGGAATTTTGGCCGAAAGGCGCTAGGAGGCGAGAGTTAGAAAGAGAACTCCTCTTATTAGTCCTAGCAGTTACTTCCAAGGTGTTTCACTGGCCGAGATGAGTTTTGCACGTGTTCCTTATCGACTAAGCAAAAGAGGAACCCAGCGAGACCCAAATTGGAATTTGGGCCCAAAGGCGCCAGGAGGCGAGAGAGAGAGACAGTGAACTCTTCCTACTAGTCCTAGCAGTCACTTCCAAGGTATTTTTGTGGCTGAGATGACTTTTGCACGCATTCTTGAGCGACTAAGCAAAAGAGGACCCAGGTGAGACCCGAATTGGACTTTGGGACCAAAGGCGCCAGGAGGCGAGAGAGAGACAGAGAACTCTTCCTATTAGTCCTAGGAGTCACTTCCAAGGTGTTTTAATGGCCCGAGATGAGTTTTGCTCGTGTTCCTTAGTGACTACGCAAAAGAGGACCCAGGTGAGACCCAAATTGGAATTTGGTAACAAAGGGGCTAGGAGTCGAGAGAGAGACAGGTAGCTCTTCCTATTAGTCCTACCAGTCACTTCCAAGGTCTTTCAGTGGCCGAGATAAGTTAAGCAAAAGACCTTAGCAACTAAGCAAAAGAGGACCCTAGCAAGCCAAAATTGAAATTTGGGCCCAAAGGCGCCAGGAGGTGAGAGAGAGAGAGGGAACGCTTCCTATTAGTCCTAGCAGTCACTTCCAAGGTGTTCCAGTGGCCGAGATGAGTTGTGCACGCGTTTCTTCGAGACTAAGCAAAAGACCTTAGCGTCTAAGCAAAAGAGGACCTAGGCGTGACCCAAATTGGAATTTGGACGCAAAGGTGCTAGGAGGCGAGAGAGAAACAGGGAACTCTTCCTATTAGTCCTAGCAGTCACTTCCAAGGTATTTTTGTGGCCGAGATGTGTTTTCCACGCGTTCCTTAGCGACTAAGCAAAAGAGGACCCAGGCGAGACCCATATTCGACTTTGGTCACAAAGGCGCCAGGAGGCGAGAGAGAGACAGGGAGCTCTTCCTACTAGTCCTAACAGTCACTTCCAAGGTGTTTTAGTGGCCGAGATGAGTTTTGCACGTATTCCTTAGTGATTAAGCAAAAGAGGACCCCGGCGAAACCTAAATTGGAATTTGGGCCCACAGCCGCCAGAGGCGAGAGAGAGACAGGGAGCTCTTCCTATTAGTCGTACCAGTCACCTCCAAGGTGTTTTAGTGGCCGAGATGAGTTTTGCACGCGTTCCTTAGCGACTAAGCAAAAGAGGACCCAGGCGAGACTCAAATTGGAATTTACGCCCAAAGGCGCCAGGAGGCGAGAGAGAGACAAGGAACTCTTCATATTAGTCCTGGCAGTCACTTCCAAGGTGTTTCAGTGGTCAAGATGTGTTTTGCACGTGTTTCGAGATAAGTTTTGCAAGCGTTCCTTAGCGACTAAGCAAAAGCGGACCTTGGCGATGCTCGAATTTGACTTTGGGCCCAAAGTCGCCAGGAGGTGAGAGAGAGAGAGGGAACTCTTCCTATAAGTCCTAGCAGTCACCTCCAAAGTGTTTTAGTGGCCGAGATGAGTGTTGCACGAATTTCTAGATGAGTTTTGCATGCGTTCCTTAGTTACTAAGCAAAAGAGAACCCAGGCGAGACCCAAATTGGAATTTGGGACCAAAAGCGCCAGGAGGCGAGAGAGAGACAGGGAACTCTTCATATTAGTCCTGGCAGTCACTTCCAAGGTGTTTCAGTTGCCCGAGATGAGTTTTGTATGCGCTCCTTAGCGAGTAAGCAAAAGAGGACCCTAGCAAGACCCAAACTGAAATTTGGGCCCAAAGTCGCCAGGAGGTGAGAGAGAGAAAGGGAACTCTTCCTATTAGTCCTACCAGTCACTTCCAAGGTGTTTCAGTGGCCGAGATGAGTTTTGCACGCGTTTCTTAGCGACTAACCAAAAGACCTTACCGACTAAGCAAAAGAGGACCCAGGCGTGACCCAAATTGGAATTTGGGCCCAAAGGCGCTAGGAGGCAAGAGAGAGACAGGGAACACTTCCTATTAGTCCTAGCAGTCACTTCCAAGGTGTTTTAGTGGCCCAAGATGAGTTTTGCACGCGTTCCTTAGCGACTAAGCAAAAGAGGACCCAGGCGAGATCCAAATTGGAATTTGGGCCCAAAGGTGCTAGGAGGCGAGAAAGAGACAGGGAACTCTTCCTACTAGTCCTTGCAATCACTTACAAGGTGTTTCAGTGGCCCGAGATGAGTTTTGCACGAGACCCAAATGGGAATTTGCGCCCAAAGGCGGCAGGAGGCGAGACAGAGACAGGGAACTCTTCCTATTAGTCCTAGCAGTCACATCCAAGGTGTTTTTATGGCCCAAGATGAGTTTTGCACGCGTCCTTACTCACTAAGCAAAAGAGGACCCAGGCAAACCCAAATTGGAATTTGCACCCAAAGGCGCCACGAGGCGAGAGAGAGACAGGGAACTCTTCATATTAGTCCTGGCAGTCACTTCCAAGGTGTTTCAGTTGCCCGAGATGAGTTTTGCACGCGCTCCTTAGCGAGTAAGCAAAAGAGGACCCTAGCAAGACCCAAATTGAAATTTGGGCCCAAAGTCGCCAGGAGGTGAGAGAGAGAGAGGGAACTCTTCCTATAAGTCCTAACAGTCACCTCTAAGGTGTTTTAGTGGCCGAGATGAGTGTTGCACGAATTTCTAGATGAGTTTTGCATGCGTTCCTTAGTTACTAAGCAAAAGAGAACCCAGGCGAGACCCAAATTGGAATTTGGGCCCAAAGGCGCCAGGAGGCGAGAGAGAGACAGGGAACTCTTCCTATTAGTCCTAGCAGTCACTTTCCAAGGTGTTTTTATGGCCCGAGATGAGTTTTGCACGCGTCCTTACCCAGTAAGCAAAAGAGGACCAGGCAAACCCAAATTGGAATTTGCGCCCAAAGGCGCCACGAGGCGAGAGAGAGACAGGGAACTCTTCATATTAGTCCTGGCAGTCACTTCTAAGGTGTTTCAGTTGCCCGAGATGAGTTTTGCACGCGCTCCTTGTGACGCCTAAAAATAACAGGATTTTTTTTTTTTTTTTTTTTTTGAAACAGGAGAAGCGGAAGGATAACACATTCTTTGAATTCACCTCGAGTATATCACATTTCTGTTTAGAGATTTGTGGTCTCAACGTACAATATCAAAACTAAGTAAAACAACAACCATAACAATAATGCTCCATCATAACTGAATAACCTCATGCAATAGATAGGGAAATATTTAGTGATAATCTCAGAGTACTACACCTTGATAAGATAAAATGACATAATTAAAATGCACAAATTCAACATAGTCAGAGATACATGGAATGAAACAGACTGACTCCCTAAGAGCAGTTCCTTAAAAACAACAACAAACAAACTATCCCAATCAGTCAAGAGGAGAATAATCCTCAATGGGATCGGACTCCTCAGAAGATGTCGGTGAAGCAGAGCTAGAAGAAGTAGCGTCCTCAGTGTCCTCTACAATCCATCCAGCAGTGCGAGGTGGTGAATGAACTGTGGTAAAGGGCGAATAAGTGTTTGGGTAGGTAGGGAGCATGTGGGGCAGTACATCCTCATTCCTCACTAAGGGTTCTACCATATATGTATCTCTCTCAGTGGTCACAGGGGGTGGAGTAGGTTCCTCAGTAGGAAATGGTACAGGCGTAGGTACTGGTCTAGAACTGGGAGTGCGGGGATCAACAGACATGGGAGAAGGAGTAGCTGCAAGTGCAGGATAAGGTAGGTGGGAGTCTCCAGGTGGGGTGGAGAAAACGAGCTCGATGGGGGTGTCAACCATAAAGTGGGTGGTCCACGAGTGTCCGACATCTTGTCCATGAATCACCCGTGCCATTCCATGGAAGATGCTTTGCTGTGCTACCGCGTCGAACACCCAAACGTCCTCCTCAGATGGCAGGATCCATACCTTCACTCGGAAGCTGGTCATCTGTACAATACATATACAAAAGTACAACAACACACACAAACAGGGGTGAGTTCTCCAAACACAAGCAAACATCCAATAGCCGTACCCCAAGGAAGGTGGCTTTTTACACCATCACTCAAGTCACATCATTATTCAATCTCAGACAAACATCAATACAATATAGGTCGGTTCATACTTCTCACAGACAATTCCTAGGATCATCAAACTAATAATGCTCATGATGCATGAATGCAAGTCTCGTCTCTCACTATCCATCCCTCAAATTTTCGTGTTAATGCACATGGTATGCATGGGGATCCCTTACTCTACTGCCAGCGACTTGCCCAACATTTAGTGTAGAGTTCACAATTTCATATCCAAGTCGTATGGCGATCGGAGGACTCCATTCCCTGCATCACAATCGCACAGAAAAGAATTTACATCATTATTCAAAAACACCCAAACTGGTGCTGGCCCCAAACTGGGTCTCTTCGGGAATGGACCTCAACGACCCTAGGATGTGGAGTTCTTGTCGGGCTTGGCTAAGGCTTGCAAGTAGGGTCACGACCCGGCCACAGAGAGCTCTGTTGCACCATCTAGGTCGACTGTTCCCCCTTTCGCCACCCCCGTAGGTCTACTCGGGACCGAACCTCCAATACCTACAACTGTGCCTCTGTTATGCCATCAAGTCGTTCCAAAGAAATGTTATGATGCATGGAGTATGATTCTCCTTTCTTTCCTCAACGTTTTCTCAATCTTGGGTCATATGGAATTCAAGCACAGAAACAAAGCCCTCACAAGGCCTGCTCAATCACTATTCACTTTCTCTTCTAGCATAACTTTGTCAAACAATAAGGTTTAGGAATCACACACAAACTTCCGATTCCACCAATGCACATCCACTATTTCTCAACACATAATTCTCAATGATTTTGACACAATCCTCCCAGATTTTCCCACCCAAATCCTATTACATTAACTTACTATATTAACACTACTCAATTTATCATTTCCATTGTTATTAACCATACTACCTCTTACTTTAAATATGACTTATCTCCACTTTTCTCTATCTCTCTGGTTTTTCCATTTAGTTATTTTCTAATTACGTGTATTGATTCCCGACTACCTATTTAATTCAAGGTTACTTAGTTTCGTTCTAATTCTTTTTAGGTTCATTAATATTAGTCCTCACGCGATAGGTTCCATTAAGCTAATAGTGAGATCTTTTCTAAGGATGACTTTTATTGATTAACTACTATATTCAGTCCCTTAATTACCATCTCCATACCTTTATTTACTATCCTTTTAGTTTAGGTAAACTTTCCATCAAAAAGGGCTGCGTTTAATTCTCTCCTTTTATTCCTTGTATAATGTAATGAACATGATGCATGATTCATCTTAGTGCTCACGGATTCAAGTGCAAACAGCAACCACACCTTATCATTACGCAGTCCTTATCACCCATATTTCATCCAAATTATCACAATTTTAAGTACAACTTTTAGGATTTCTCATCATCAAAACCGAGAATGAATAGTTCTCACTTTCTTGTCCACCACAAATTTCCAAAACACCACATGCATAAAGCTTTTCAAACCAAGTGAACACATCCATCACAATCAATTCAATCATCCATCATCCAAACTAACAAGCAACCATTCTCATGCAAATTACACAAAGTCCAACACGATTTTCAATTTCTAAGTGTAGTTCAATATTTTAGGCTTTTTCCATGCAAGATCAAATCTGTCCAGCTTTTCCACTAGATATTTATCAAATTAAAAATTATGTAACATAAAGGAAACTAACATGCAATGACATAGTTTCATCGTCCAAGTGGAAGGGCAACATTTCCAAGTGACATTCAAATTTCTAAGGGAAAACCGAAACACTTAAGGGCTGAAATCAACATGCAATGGCTTCCATTTCACATGCAATCCAAGGTTTATTGATTACAAGGATCAATCAACATTTTGAACAAGGAATCCAGCCAAACAAAGGTGAAACTGAGGCATGCACAAAGAGATCCAAAGCCTTTCATGGTTAAAAATTAACATGCAAGTGAAAGAATATGTTGATCAAGTTCACGGTTCATGGTTTCAAGAAGGAAATGTCATTAATTCAAAGGTTCCACCAAGGGAACATAAAAATCGAGACATGCACAAGGAAAGATCCACATCCACACATCAAAGTTTCAAGCTTTTTAGGAATCAAAGTTGATTGAAAGTGAAATCAAACTCTTTAGGAAGTAACCGAGACATGCAAACAAGGAAATCCATACACTTTTTGGATAAAACTTAACATGCAGGTTCAGATTTGAAGTTCTTAAAACATGCAGTCCAACACACACTATTTTTCAAGGGAAAAATGTGTAAAAACAGCCAAGAAATGGACATGCAAACACGTTAATTGTGAGAACTCCCCCTTGCCTTGATTGTGATGAAAATTTAGGAGCAAAAGGAGTTGATCTTGGCTGGTTCTTCAAAGGAGAGTTGCTGGACCGAGAGGATGAGTTTCAAACTTCAATCTTTCTCCTCTTGGTTAGGTTGTCTTCCTCGGTTCTTTGAAGAGAAAAAGGGGAAAAAGCTTCAAATGGTTAGGATCAAGTGAAAAAGGAAGCTTTTTAGGAATTCTTGGTGTTAGGCTTCCATGGATCTTCAAATCAAAGAAGGAAAAAGGATGAGAAAACTTACCTCTTTGAAGGAATGGTCACGGTTTTGAAGAATCAAGCAAGAGAATGCAAGAGTGAAAGCTTGGAGCTCCTTGGCTTGTCTTGGAAGGTTGAGAGGATGAGAACTTTTGGAGAGATTTAGAGAGGGAGGGTCTCGGTTTCTTTGGAGAAATGGAGAGAATAGGAACTTGAAAGGATTTTTGAGAGGAAAGGTGGAGGGCTCACGGTTTTTGGAGTGAAAAAGAGAGAAAATGAGGTGGTTTGGTCTATTTATATGGAGTGTTTAATTTCCCTTTGCCAATTAGAGCTTAATGCTCACGGTTTGGGCTTTGTGGGGCAGTGTTCAAATGCAAAACTGCACCAAGTTAATTTGAAGTAATTTGGAAGTGGAATTTGGTGAAAAACTTGAATAGTAAGGGTGTCACGATTTTTTGTGCATGAATAGTGAATTCTTTTGCAAACTTGTAAGTTAAGAAATATCATTTTGGCAAGCAAAATGCATGGAGGAGTGTGGAGGCTACATGCACACGGTTTGGAGTAAAACATTCCAAGAATTGCACAAAATTCCAAAGGCTAGATTCTAGGCAGCAAATGCATGCAATGTGATTGGCCGACGAGGAATTTGATGTGATGAGATTGACTTTCGAAGGGACATTTGACATGGTGCAGATTTCAAGAAAAGCATTTAATTGGAGTAATCATGATGCCGGCCTTTTAGAAGACACGATTAGAAAGTTCCGGAATAATTTTGTCCACTAATCGGGAGGCAAGAATCTTTTGCATGAATTTCTAGTGGTCGATACTAGATTTGGAAATCTTTACAATAATCATTTCTAGATTTCGTGAGATTCCATGTAGAATTTTGACGACTAAGGAATGATTACAAAATCTTAGCAATGATTACAAAATCTCACGTTCTTCAAGGCGAATACCTTTGATTTGACAATTTAAATAAGATAAAATTTTAACTTCCGGAATAAAATTATCAAGGGCAGTGTGGACAGTACAGTTGAACATACTCAAGAAATTCTTGGACGATATTGAAACTATCTATTTGTATGCAGTTACCTTAAAATACCGAACTTAGAAATAATTCAATCTTCTTATCAAAATAAAATAAAATAATTTTCTTTAACCTCCATCTAATTATTCCGATACTAAAGAAGCAGAGTAAGCAAGCAAGTACGATTCAACAGTCGCTAGCTGAATCAGGAGAATCGGGGCGTTACACTTCTTAGCGAGTAAGCAAAAGAGGACCCTAGCAAGACCCAAATTGAAATTTGGGCCCAAAGTCGCCAGGAGGTGAGAGAGAGAGAGGGAACTCTTCCTATTAGTCCTAGCAGTCACTTGCAAGGTGTTTCAGTGGCCGAGATGAGTTTTGCACGCGTTTCTTAGCGACTAACCAAAAGACCTTACCGACTAAGCAAAAGAGGACCCAGGCGTGACCTAAATTGGAATTTGGACCCAAAGGCGCTAGGAGGCGAGAGAGAGACAGGGAACTCTTCCTATTAGTCCTAGCAGTCACTTCCAAGGTGTTTTAGTGGCCCAAGATGAGTTTTGCACGCGTTCCTTAGCGACTAAGCAAAAGAGGACCCAAGCGAGACCCAAATTGGAAGTTGGGCCCAAAGGGGCCAGGAGGCGAGGGAGAAACAGGGAACTCTTCGTATTAGTCCTAGCAGTCACTTACAAGGTGTCTCAGTGGCCCGAGATGAGTTTTGCATGCGTTCCTTAGCGACTAAGGAAAAGAGGACCATGGCGAGACCCAAATTGGAATGTGGGCCCAGAGGCGAGAGAGAGACAGGGAACTCTTCCTATTAGTCCTAGCAGTCACTTCCAAGGTGTCTCAGTGGCCTGACATGAGTTTTGCCGCGTTCCTTAGCGACTAAGCAAAAGAGGACCCTAGCAAGACCTAAATTGAAATTTGGGCCCAAAGGCGCCAGGAGGTGAGAGAGAGAGAGAGACCTCTTCCTATTAGTCCTAGCAGTCACTTCCAAGGTGTCTCAGTGGCCGAGATGAGTGTTGCACGCGTTCCGAGATGCATTTTGCACGCGTTCCTTAGCGACTAAGCAAGAGAGGACCCAAGCGAGATCCAAATTGGAATTTGGGCGCAAAGGTGCTAGGAGGCGAGAGAGAAACAGGGAACTCTTGCTATTAGTCCTAGCAGTCACTTCCAAGGTGTTTCAGCGGCCCGAAATGAGTTTTGCACGCGTTCCTTAGCGACTAAGCAAAAGAGGACCCAGGCGAGACCCAAATTGGAATTTGGGCCCAAAGGTGCTAGGAGGCGAGAAAGAGACAGGGAACTCTTCCTACTAGTCCTAGCAGTCACATCCAAGGTGTTTCATTGGCCAAGATGAGTGTTGTACGCGTTCCGAGATGCGTTTTGCACGCGTTCCTTAGCGACTAAGCAGGAGAGGACCCAGGCGAGACCCAAATTGAAATTTGGGCCCAAAGGCGCCAGGAGGTGAGAGAGAGAGAGAGACCTCTTCCTATTAGTCCTAGCAGTCACTTCCAAGGTGTCTCAGTGGCCGAGATGAGTGTTGAACGCGTTCCGAGATGCGTTTTGCACGCGTTCCTTAGCGACTAAGCAGGATAGGACCCAGGCGAGACCCAAATTGGAATTTGGGCCCAAAGGCGCCCAAAGGCGAGAGAGAGACAGGGAGCTCTTCCTATTAGTCCTAGTAGTCACTTCCAAGGTGTTTTAGTGGCCCGAGATGAGTTTTGCAAGCATTAATTAGCGACTAAGCAAAAGAGGACCCAGGCGAGACCCAAATTGGAATTTGGGCCCAAAGGCGCTAGGAGGCAAGGGAACTCTTCCTATTAGTCCTAGCAGTCACTTGCAAGGTATTTCAGTGGCCGAGATGAGTCTTGCACGTGTTCTGAGATCAGTTTTGCACGTGTTCCTTAGTTACTAAGCAAAAGAGAACCCAGGCGAGACCCAAATTGGAATTTGGGCCCAAAGGCGCCCGGAGGCGAGAGAGAGACAGGGAACTCTTCCTATTAGTCCTACAAGTCACTTCCAAGGTGTCTCAGTGGCCTGAGATGAGTTTTGCACGCGTTACTTAGCAACTAAGCAAAAGAGGACCCTAGCAAGACCTAAATTCAAATTTGGGCCCAAAGGCGCCAGGAGGTGAGAGAGAGACAGGGAGCTCTTCCTATTAGTCCTAGTAGTTACTTCCAAGGTGTTTTAGTGGCCCGAGATGAGTTTTCCACGCATTAATTAGCGACTAAGCAAAAGAGGACCCTAGCAAGACCCAAATTGGACTTTGGGCCCAAACGCGCCAGGAGGCGAGAGAGAGACAGGGAACTCTTCCTATTAGTCCTAGCAGTCACTTCCAAGGTGTTTCAGTGGCCCGAGATGAGTTTTGCACGCGTTCCTTAGCGACTAAGCAAAAGAGGACCCAGGCGAGACCCAAATTGGAATTTGGGCCCAAAGGCGCCAGGAGGCGAGAGAGAGACAAGGAACTCTTCCTATTAGTCCTAGCAGTCATTTCCAAGGTTTTTCAATGGCCGAGATGTGTTTTGCACGTGTTTCGAGATGAGTTTTGCAAGCGTTTTTTATCGAGTAACCAAAAGAGGAACCAGGCGAGAGTCAAAATGGAATTTGGGCCCAAAGGCGCCATGAGGCGAAAGATAGACCGAGAACTCTTCCTATTAGTCCTAGCAGTCACTTCCAAGCTGTTTCAGTGGCCTGAGATGAGTTTTGCATGCGTTCCTTAGCGACTAACCAAAAGAGGACCCAAGCAAGACCTAAATTGAAATTTGGGCCCAAAGGCGCCAGGAGGTGAGCGAGAGAGAGGAAACTCTTCCTATTAGTCCTAGCAGTCACTTCCAAGGTGTTTCAGTGGCCCGAGATGAGTTTTGTATGCGTTCCTTAGCGAATAAGCAAAAGAGAATCCTAGTAAGACCCAAATAGGAATTTACGCCCAAACGCGCCAGGAGTCGAGAGAGAGACAGGAAACTCTTCCTATTAGTCCTAGCAGTCACTACCAAGGTGTTTCAGTGGCCCGAGATGAGTTTAGCACGCGTTCCTTAGCGACTAAGGAAAAGAGGAACCAGGCGAGACCCAAATTGGAATTTGGGCCCAAAGGCGCCCGGAGGCGAGAGAGAGACAGGGATCTCTTCCTATTAGTCCTAGTAGTCACTTCCAAGGTGTTTTAGTGGCCCGAGAAGAGTTTTGCACGCATTAATTAGCGACTAAGCAAAATAGGACCCAGGCGAGACCCAAATTGGAATTTGGGCCCAAAGGCGCCCGGAGGCGAGAGAGACAGGGAACTCTTCCTATTAGTCCTAGCAGTCACTTCCAAGCTGTTTCAGTGGCCGAGATGACTTTTGCACGCGTTCCTTAGCGACTAAGGAAAAGAGGACCATGGCGACACCCAAATTGGAATTTGGGCCCAAAGGCGCCCGGAGGCGAGAGAGAGACAGGGAACTCTTCCTATTAGTCCTACAAGTCACTTCCAAGGTGTCTCAGTGGCCTGAGATGAGTTTTGCACGCGTTACTTAGCAACTAAGCAAAAGAGGACCCTAGCAAGACCTAAATTCAAATTTGGGCCCAAAGGCGCCAGGAGGTGAGAGAGAGAGAGGAAACTCTTCCTATTAGTCCTAGCAGTCACTTCCAAGGTGTTTCAGTGGCCCGAGATGAGTTTGGCACGCGTTCCGAAGCGATTAAGCGAAAGAGGACACCGACGAGACCTAAATGGGAATTTGGCCCAAAGGCGCCAGGAGACGAGAGAGAGAGACAGGAACTCTTCCTATTAGTCCTAGCAGTCACTTTCAAGGTGTTTCAGTGGCCGAGATGAGTTTTGCACGCGTTTTTTAGCGACTAAGCAAAAGAGGACCCAGGCAAGACCCAAATTTGAATTTGGGCCGAAATGCGCCAGGAAGCGAGAGAGTGACAGGGAGCTTTTCCTATTACTCCTAGCAGACACTCCCAAGGTGTTTCAGTGGCCCGAGATGAGTTTTGCACGCGTCCTTAGCCACTAAGCAGAAGAGGACCCAGGCAAACCCAAATTCGAATTTGAGACCCAAAGGCGCCACGAGGCAAGAGAGAGACAGGGAACTGTTACTATTAGTCCTAGCGGTCACTAGCGGTCACTTCCAAGGTGTTTCAGTGGCCCAAGATGAGCTTTGCACGAGGTCCTTCGTGACTCAGCAAAAGAGGACCCAGGCGGGACCCAAATTGGAATTTGGACCCAAAGCCCCAGGAGGCAAGAGAGAGACAGGGAACTCTTCCTATTAGTCCTAGCAGTCACTTCCAAGGTGTTTCAGTGGCCCGAGATGAGTTTTGCAAGCATTCCTTAGCGACAAAGCAAAAGAGGAGCCTGGCGAGACACAAATTGGAATTTGGGCCCAAAGGCGCCCGGAGGATAGAGAGAGAAAGGAAACTCTTCCTATTAGTCCTAGCAGTCACTTCGAAGTTGTTTCAGTGGCCGAGATGAGTTTTGCACGGGTTTTGAGATGAGTTTTGCATGCGTTCCTTAGCGACTAAGCAAAAGAGGAACCAGACGAGACCCAAATTGGAATTTGGGCCTAAAGGCGCCAGGATGCGAGAGAGAGACAGGGAACTCTTCCAATTAGTCCTAGCAGTCACTTCCAAGTTGTTTCAGTGGTCCGAGATGAGTTTTGCACGCGTTCCTTAGCGACTCAATAAAAGAGGACCCATGCGAGACCGAAATTGGATTTTGGGCCCAACGGTGCTAGGAGGCGAGCGAGAGACAGGGAACTCTTCCCGTTAGTCCTAGTAGTCACTTCCAAAGTGTTTCAGTCGCCCGAGATGAGATTTGCACGCGTTGCTTAGCAACTCAGCAACAGAGGACCCAGTCGAGACCCAAATTGGAATTTGGGCCAAAAGCGCCAGGAGGCGAGAGAGAGACAAGGAACTCTTCCTATTAGTCCGAGCATACACTTCATGCGTGTTTCAGTGGCCCAAGATAAGTCTTGCACGCGTTCCTTAGCGACTCAGCAAAAGAAGACCTAGGCGACACCCAAATTTGAATTTGGGCCCAATGGCGCCGGGAGGCGAGACAGACAAAGGGGACTCTTCCTATTTGTCCTAGCAGACACTTCCAAGGTGTTTCAATAGCCCGAGATAACTTTTGCATGTGTTCCTTAGCGACTCAGCAAAAGAGGACCAAGGCGAGACCCAATTTGGAATTTGGGCCCAAAGACGCCAGGAGGTGAGAGATAGACAAGGAACTCTTCCTATTAGTCCTAGCAGTCCTTTCCAAGGTATTTCAGTTGCCCGAGTTGAGTTTTGCACGCGTTCCTTAGCAACTCAGCAAAAGAGGACCCAGGTGAGACCCAAATTGGATTTTGGGCTCAAAGGCGCCAGGAGGCGAGAGAAAGACAGGGAACTCTTGCTATTAGTCCTAGTAGTCACTTCCAAGGTGTTTCAGTGGCCCGAGATGACTTTTGCACACGTTCCTTAGCCACTCAGCAAAAGAGGACCAAGGCGATACCCAAATTGGAATTTGGGCCCAACGGCGCCAGGAGGCGAGACCGAGACAGGGAATCTTCCTATTAGTCCTAGCAGTCGCTTCCAAGGTGTTTCAGTCGCCAGACATAAGTTTTGCACGCGTTCCTTAGCTACTTAGCAAAAGAGGACCCAGGCGAGATCCAAATGGGAATTTGGGCCGAAACGCGCCAGGAGGCGAGAGAGAGACAGGGAACTCTTCCTGTTAGTCCTAGCATACACTTCTAAGGTGTTTCTGTAGCCCGAGATAACTTTTGCACGTGTTCCGTAGCGACTCAACAAAAGAGGACCCAGATAAGACCCAAATTCGAATTTGGGCCCAAAGACGCCAGGAGGCGAGAGAGAGACAGGGAACTTTTCCTGTTAGTCCTAGCACACACTTCCAAGGTGTTTCAGTGGCCAGATATGACTTTTGCACGTGTTCCTTAGCGTCTCAGCAAAAGAGGACGCAGGCGAGACCCAAATTGGAATTTGGTCCCAAAGGCGCCAAGAGGCAAGAGAGAGACAGAGAACTCTTCCTTTTGGTCCTAGCAGTCACTTCCTAGGTGTTTCAGTCGCCCGAGATGAGTTTTGTACGTGTTCGTTAGCGACTCAGCAAAAGAGGACCCAGGAAAGACCTAAATTGGAATTTGGGCCCAACGGCGCCAGGAGGCGAGAGAGAGACAGGGAACTCTTCCAATTAGTCCTCGCAGTAACTTCAAAGGTGTTTCAGTGGCCCGAGATGACTTTTGCACGCGTTCCTTAGCGACTCAGCAAAAGAGGACCAAGGCGATACCCAAATTGGAATTTGGGCCCAACGGTGCCACAAGGCGAGAGAGAGACAGGGAACTCTTCCAATTAGTCCTAGCAGTCACTTCCGAGGTGTTTCAGTGGCCTAGGATGAGTTTTGCACGCGTTCCTTAGCGACTCAGCAAAAGAGGACCCAGGCGAGACCCAAATTGGAATTTGGGCCCAAAGGCGCAAGGAGGCGAGAGAGAGACACGGAACTCTTCCTATTAGTTCTAGCAGTCACTTCCAAGGTGTTTTAGTGGCCTAAGATGAGTTTTGCACGCGTTCCCTAGCTTCTCAGCAAAAGAGGACCGAGGCGAGACCCAAATTGGAATTTGGGCCCAAAGGCGCCATGAGGCGAGAGAGAGACAGGGAACTCTTCCTTTTAGTCCTAGCAGTCACTTCCAAGGTGCTTTAGTGGATCAAGATGACTTTTGCTCTCGTTCCTTAGCGACTTAGCAAAAGAGGAGCCAGGCGAGACCCAAATTGGAATTTGGGCCCAAAGGCACCATGATGCGAGAAAGAGATAGGGAACTCTTCCTATTAGTCCTAGCATACACTTCCAAGGTGTTTCAGTGGCCCGAGATGTGTTTTCCACAAGTTCCTTAGCGACTCAGCAAAAGAGGACCCTGGAAAGACCCAAATTCGAATTTGGGCCCAAAGGCACCATGAGGCGAGAGAGAGACAGGGAATTCTTCCAATTAGTGCTAGCAGTCACTTCCAAGGTGTTTCAGTGGCCCGAGATGTGTTCTGCACGCGTTCCTTAGCGACTTAGTAAAAGAGGACCCTGGCATGACCTAACTTGGAATTTGGGCCCAAAGGCATGAGGAGGCGAGATAGAGATAGCGAGCTCTTCCTATTAGTCCTAGCAGTCACTTCCAAGGTGGTTCAGTGGCCCGAGATGTGTTTTCCAGGCGTTCCTTAGCGACTCAGCAACAGAGGACCCAGACGAGTCCCAAATTGGAATTTGGGCCCAAAGGCGCTAGGAGGCGCAAGAGAGACAGGGAACTCTTCCTATTAGTGCTAGCAGTCACTCCCAAGGTGTTTTAGTGGCCTGAGATGAGTTTTGCACGCGTTCCCTAGCCTCTCCGCAAAAGAGGACCGAGGCGAGACCCAAATTGGAATTTGGTCCCAAAGGCGCCATGAGGCGAGAGAGAGACAGGGAATTCTTCCAATTAGTGCTAGCAGTCACTTCCAAGGTGTTTCAGTGGCCCGAGATGTGTTCTGCACGCGTTCCTTAGCGACTCAGTAAAAGAGGACCTAGGCGAGACCCAACTTGGAGTTTGGGCCCAAAGGCATGAGGAGGCACGATAGAGACAGGGAGCTCTTCCTATTAGTCCTAGCAGTCACTTCCAAGGTGGTTCAGTGGCCCGAGATGTGTTTTCCAGGCGTTCCTTAGCGACTCAGCAAAAGAATACCAGGCAAGACCCAAATTGGAATTTGGGCCAAAACGCCACACGTGGCGAGAGAGAGACAGAGAACTCTTCCAATTAGTCCTCGTAGTCACTTCCAAGGTGTTTTATTGGCCCGAGATGAGTTTTGCACGTGTTCCTTCGCGACTCAGCAGAAGAGGACCTAGGCGAGACCCAAATTGGAATTTTGGCCCAAAGGCACCATGAGGCGAGAGAGAGACAGGGAACTCTTCCTTTTAGTCCTAGCAGTCACTTCCAAGGTGTTTCGGTGGATCGAGATGAGTTTTGCTCTCGTTCCTTAGCGACTCAGCAAAAGAGGACCGAGGCGAGACCCAAATTAGAATTTGGGCCCAAAGGCGCCAAGAGGCGAGAGAGAGACAGGAAACTCTTCCTTTTAGTCCTAGCAGTCGCTTCCAAGGTGCTTCGGTGGATCGAGATGACTTTTGCTCTCGTTCCATAGCTACTCAGCAAAAGACGAGCCAAGCGAGACCCAAATTGGAATTTGGGCCCAAAGGCACCATGAGGCGAGAAAGAGACAGGGAACTCCTCCTATGAGTCCTAGCATATACTTCCAAGGTGTTTCAGTGGCCCGAAATGACTTTTGCATGTGTTCCTTAGCGACTCAGCAAAAGAGGACCCAGGCTAGACGCAAATTGAAATTTGGGCCCAAAGGCGCCAGGAGGCGAGAGAGAGACAGGGAACTTTTCCTATTAGCCCTAGCAGTCACTTCCAAGGTGTTTTAGTGGCCCGAGATGAGTCTTGCACGCATTCTTTCGCGACTCAGCAACAGAGGCCCCAGGCGAGACCCAAATTGGAATTTGGGCCCAAAGGCACCAGGAGGGGCGAGAGAGACAGGGAACTCCTCCTATTAATGCTAGCAGTCACTTCCAAGGTGTTTTAGTGGCCTAAGATGAGTTTTGCACGCGTTCCCTAGCGTCTCAGCAAAAGAAAACCGAGGCGAGACCCAAATTGGAATTTGGGCCCAAAGGCGCCATGAGGCGAGAGAGAGACAGGGAACTCTTCCTTTTAGTCCTAGCAGTCACTTCCAAGGTGCTTCAGTGGATCAAGATGACTTTTGCTCTCGTTCCTTAGCGACTCAGCAAAAGAGGAGCCACGCGAGACCCAAATTCGAATTTGGGCCCAAACGCCCCATGAGGCGAGAGAGAGACAGGGAATTCTTCCAATTAGTGCTAGCAGTCACTTCCAAGGTGTTTCTGTGGCCAGAGATGTGTTTTGCACGCGTTCCTTAGCGACTCAGTAAAAGAGCACGCTGGCGAGACCCAAATTGGAATTTGGGCCCAACGGCACGAGGAGGCGCAAGAGAGACAGGGGGCTCTTCCTATTAGTCCTAGCAGTCACTTCCAAGGTGGTTCAGTGGCCCAAAATGTGTTTTCCACGTGTTCTTTAGCGACTCAGCAAAAGAATACCAGGCAAGACCCAAATTGGAATTTGGGCCAAAACGCCACACGTGGCGAGAGAGAGACAGGGAACTCTTCCAATTAGTCCTAGTAGTCACTTCCAAGGTGTTTTATTGGCCCGGGATGAGTTTTGCACGTCTTCCTTCGCGACTCGGTAGAAGAGGACCTAGGCGAGACCCAAATTCGAATTTTGGCCCAAAGGCGCCATGAGGCGAGAGAGAGAGAGGGAACTCTTCCTTTTAGTCCTAGCAGTCACTTCCAAGGTGCTTCGGTGGATCGAGATGAGTTTTGCTCTCGTTCCTTAGCGACTAAGCAAAAGAGGACCTAGGCGAGACCCAAATTAGAATTTTGGCCCAAAGGCGCCATCAGGCGATCGAGAGACGGGGAACTCTTCCTTTTAGTCCTAGCAGTCACTTCGAAGGTGCTTCGGTGGATCGAGATGAGTTTTGCTCTCGTTCCCTAGCGACTCAGTAAAAGAGGACCCAGGCGTGACCCAAATTGGAATTTAGGCCCAAAGGCGCCAGGAGGCGAGAGAGAGATAGGGAACTTTTCTTATTAGTCCTAGCAGTCACTTCCAAGGTGTTTCAGTGGCCTGAGATGAGTTTTGTGCGCGTTCCTTAGCGTCTGAGCAAAAGAAGACCGAGGCGAGAACCAAATTGGAATTTGGGCGCAAAGGCGCCAGAAGGCGAAAGAGAGAAAGGGAACGCTTCCTATGAGTCCTAGCATACTCTTCCAAGGTGTTTCAGTGGCCCGAAATGACTTTTGCACTTGTTCCTTAGCGACTCAGCAAAAGAGGACCCAAGCTAGACCCAAATTGGAATTTGGGCCCAAAGGCGCCAGGAGGCGAGAGAGAGACAGTGAGCTTTTCCTATTAGTCCTAGCAGTCACTTCCAAGGTGTTTCAGTGGCCCGAGATGAGTTTTACACGCGTTCTTTCGCGACTCAGCAAAAGAGGACCGAGGTGAGAACCAAATTGGAATTTGGGCCCAAAGGCACCATGAGGCGAGAAAGAGACAGGGAACTCTTCCTATTAGTCCTAGCATACACTTCCAAGGTGTTTCAGTGGCCAGAGATGTGTTTTCCACAAGTTCCTTAGCGACTCAGTAAAAGAGCACGCTGGCGAGACCCAAATTGGAATTTGGGCCCAACGGCACATGGAGGCGCGAGTGAGACAGGGAGCTCTTCCTATTAGTCCTAGTAGTCACTTCCATGGTGGTTCAGTGGCCCGAGATGTGTTTTCCACGCGTTCCTTAGCAACTCAGCAAAAGAATACCAAGCAAGACCCAAATTGGAATTTGGGCCAAAACGCCACACGTGCCGAGAGAGAGACAGGGAACTCTTCCAATTAGTCCTAGTAGTCACTTCCAAGGTGTTTTATTGGCCCGAGATGAGTTTTGCACGTGTTCCTTCGCGACTCAGTAGAAGAGGACCTAGCCGAGACCCAAATTGAAATTTTGGCCCAAAGGCGCCATGAGGCGAGAGAGAGAGAGGGAACTCTTCCTTTTAGTCCTAGCAGTCACTTCCAAGGTGCTTCGGTGGATCGAGATGAGTTTTGCTCTCGTTCCTTAGCGACTCAGCAAAAGAGGACCTAGGCGAGACCCAAATTGGAATTTCGGCCCAAAGGCGCCATGAGGCGAGAGAGAGAGAGGGAACTCTTCCTTTTAGTCCTAGCAGTCACTTCCAAGGTGCTTCGGTGGATCAAGATGAGTTTTGCTCTCGTTCCTTAGCGACTCAGTAAAAAAGGACCCAGGCGTGACCCAAATTGGAATTTGGGCCCAAAGGCGCCAGGAGGCGAGAGAGAGACCGGGAACTTTTCTTATTAGTCCTTGCAGTCACTTCCAAGGTGTTTCAGTGGCCTGAGATGAGTTTTGTGCGCATTCCTTAGCGTCTGAG
>NW_020874291.1:8151727-8165458 GCF_003935025.1 Abrus precatorius | reverse complement strand
TAAAATTTGAGCCTATCCTAACCCCATTTGTGACCAACAAAGCCCTCATGATAGGTGGTTCGTTGTATCTAGGCAAAGGAGATTGAGAATATGGGCAAGCCTATGGTAGGGTGAGGCTAAATGCATGGATTGAGGGAAAACACTTAGCCTGAAATGTTGTTGAGTGATGAGTGAAACACCACCTTGTGAGATGGATAGTTTCTTTGCATTATGAGAGTCACATGAAACCTTGCTTGATTCTTTTGTTTCAATTTAGTGGGACTTTGCATGGAATATTTGACATGAATATGATTCCTCTGTTGAATGAGTCTATGGTTGTGAAGATGTTGGAAATGCTAATTAAAGCATGAAGTTGAAATGAAAATTTCTAAAATTTTCTTTGGACGAATTCAACCCTCTTCATTTGAATTGTTTGAATTTTGATTTGCTTGAGGACAAGCAAAAGTTTAAGTTTGGGGTTGTGATGAATCCACTTTTTATTATATTTTTACTTGCCTTTTTTATGCTTCTTGATAAAAAAAATGGACTTAGATAGTGAAAATAATATAGAAATCACATTTTGAATAAATATCATAGGTTTATTAATTTTTGGTTAATTTGCATTTAATTACATAGATATAGATTGCAATTTTAATTATCTTGATGATTTTGCAGAATGCCCAAGTTAAATTTGAGAAATCTTGGTCCTTAGATGAAAGTTGCCCCCAAAGTAGCTACTTTGAGGAGTAAAAGTGGCAACTACAGCAAGCATGGGCATTAAAGGTTCCAAAGTAGCCACTTTCAAGTCCAAAAGTGGCAACTCCAGAAGCTCCAGGGACGCCAATTTTGAAGCATGATGCGCGTGGTTACTATGGGCTCTCATAGTAGCTACGCGCATCCAAAGTAGTTACTTTGAAGACCAAAAGTGGCAACTTCAGAAGCCCCTGGACGCTGATTTTGAAGCCTTCCTGCGCGTGGTTACTATGGGCTCTCATAGTAGCTACGCCCATCCAAAGTAGCTACTTTCAGCACAAATAGTAGCAACTCCAGAGAAGCGGCATTCCTTGCATTCTGCGCGTGGACACTTTCAAGGCCCAAAGTGGACACTTTCAAAGGCAAAAGTGGACACTTTGGTGACATGTCATCCACTATAAATAGATTTTAGGAATTAGGGTACGGGACTTTTGACACTTTACACAATTTTTCTTTGCCAAATTAGGATAATTTCTTACGACATTGGAGTCTTGGGTGACAGCCAAGGATCCTCTATAGGTTTTAATTTCCAATTTCTCCTTTGATTGTTGTTGGATTTACATTAATGATGTTTACGTTCTTGCATTTCTTTCTCTCATTCGTGAAGCCCATCCATATGAAGGGCTAAACCTCCTTGTAATTCCTAGTCAATGCACATGAATCTTGAATTCTTGGGATTAATTGCAATACAAATCTTTCTTTTCTTGAATTTATTAACCCCAATCTGTGAATGAAATGGAATTTGCATGAAGGGAACATTGCTTAATGAACCCTAATTTACCTAACGAAATTCTAATTCAAAATTGCTTAATTTTGGTTAATCCTTGAGGTTGCTTAATCTTAAGGGTAGAGATTGGAGCCCATTAAGATGCTTAATTTTAATTGGGATGTTAAAGTTAGTCTTCGCTTGTTAGATTAACTTAATTTAAGGGAAAGAAAGGGGATTATTGAATCATTTAGAAGAATAATGATAGAACTCATTGCTTGACTAGGGATTACTCATTTTAATTGATTGAATTTCATTAATTTACATTTTGTTCTTGTTTAAAATCCGGAAATTGACAAACCTCCCCCCAATTTACTTGCTTTAAAATACATGTTCACACTTGTTCGATGTATGTTCTCAACCAAAAATTCCTTGGAGACGACCTAGGATAACACCCTAGTACTGCATTCATTTCTTTGCATATTTGATGAGGATTAACGACAATCTTTTGCATGACGAGTAGCTCAAATATCGTTTCATCACGCTCGCAGCGCTATCAGACGGGCTTCCCCCGTCCCTTAGGATCGACTAACCCATGTGCAAGTGCTGTTCACATGGAACCTTTCCCCTCTTCAGCCTTCAAAGTTCTCATTTGAATATTTGCTACTACCACCAAGATCTGCACCGACGACCGCTCCGCCCAGGCTCGCGCCCCGGGTTTTGCAGCGACCGCCGCGCCCTCCTACTCATCGGGGCCTGGTCCTTGCCCCGACGGCCGGGTATAGGTCGCGCGCTTTAGCGCCATCCATTTTCGGGGCTAGTTGATTCGGCAGGTGAGTTGTTACACACTCCTTAGCGGATTTCGACTTCCATGACCACCGTCCTGCTGTCTTAATCGACCAACACCCTTTGTGGGGTCTAGGTTAGCGCGCAGTTGGGCACCGTAACCCAGCTTCCGGTTCATCCCGCATCGCCAGTTCTGCTTACCAAAAATGGCCCACTTGGAGCACTCGATTCCATGGCGCGGCTCAACAGAGCAGCCGCGCCGTCCTACCTATTTAAAGTTTGAGAATAGGTCGAGGGCGTTGCGTGATGAAACGATATTTACTACTCGTCATGCAAAAGATTGTCGTTAATCCTCATCAAATATGCAAAGAAATGAATGCAGTACTAGGGTGTTATCCTAGGTCGTCTCCAAGGAACTTTTGGTTGGGAACATACATCGAACAAGTGTAAACATGTATTTTAAAGCAAATAAATTGGGGGGAGTTTGTCAATTTCCGGGTTTTAATCAAGAACGAAATGTAAATTTAATGAAATTCAATCAATTAAAATGAGTAATCCCTAGTCAAGCAATGAGTTCTATCATTATTCTTCCAAATGATTCAATAATCCCCTTTCTTTCCCTTAAATTAAGTTAATCTAACAAGCGAAGACTAACTTTAACATCCCAATTAAAATTAAGCATCTTAATGGGCTCCAATCTCTATCCCTAAGATTAAGCAACCTCAAGGATTAACCAAAATTAAGCAATTTTGAATTAGAATTTCGTTAGGTAAATTAGGGTTCATTAAGTAATGTTCCCTTCATGCAAATTCCATTTCATTCAGAGATTGGGGTTAATAAATTCAAGGAAAGAAAGATTTGTATTGCAAGTAATCCCAAGAATTCAAGATTCATGTGCATTGACTAGGAATTACAAGGAAGTTTAGCCCTCCATGTGGATGGGCTTCACAAAAGAGAGAAAGAAATGCAAGAACGTAAACATCATTAATGCAAATTCAACAAAAATCAAAAGAGAAATTGGAAATTAAAACCTATAGAGGACCCTTGGCTGTCACCCAAGACTCCAATGTCGTAAGAAAATATCCCAATTTGGCAAAGGAAAAATGTGTAAAGTGTCAAAAGTCCCGTACCCTAATTCCTAAAATCTATTTATAGTGGATCACATGTCACCAAAGTGTCCACTTTTGCCTTTGAAAGTGTCCACTTTGGGCCTTGAAAGTGTCCACGCGCAGAGTGCAAGGAATGCCGCTTCTCTGGAGTTGCTACTATTTGTGCTGAAAGTAGCTACTTTGGATGGGCGTAGCTACTATGAGAGCCCATAGTAACCACGCGCAAGAAGGCTTCAAAATCAGCGTCCAGGGGCTTCTGAAGTTGCCACTCTTGGTCTTCAAAGTAACTACTTTGGATGCGCGTAGCTACTATGAGAGCCCATAGTAACCACGCGCATCATGCTTCAAAATTGGCGTCCCTGGAGCTTCTGGAGTTGCCACTTTTGGACTTGAAAGTGGCTACTTTGGAACCTTTAATGCCCATGCTTGCTGTAGTTGCCACTTTTACTCCTCAAAGTAGCTACTTTGGGGGCAACTTTCATCTAAGGACCAAGATTTCTCAAATTTAACTTGGGCATTCTGCAAAATCATCAAGATAATTAAAATTGCAGTCTATATCTATGTAATTAAATGCAAATTAACCAAAAATTAATAAACCTATGATATTTATTCAAAATGTGATTTCTATATTATTTTCACTATCTAAGTCCATTTTTTCTATCAAGAAGCATAAAAAAGGCAAGTAAAAATATAATAAAAGTTGGATTCATCACAACCCCAAACTTAAACTTTTGCTTGTCCTCAAGCAAATCAAAATTCAAACAATTCAAATGAAGAGGGTTGAATTTGTCCAAAGAAAATTTTAGAAATTTTCATTTCAACTTCATGCTTTAATTAGCAATTCCAACATCTTCACAACCATAGACTCATTCAACAGAGGAATCATATTCATGTCAAATATTCCATGCAAAGTCCCACTAAATTGAAACAAAAGAATCAAGCAAGGTTTCATGTGACTCTCATAATGCAAAGAAACTATCCATCTCACAAGGTGGTGTTTCACTCATCACTCAACAACATTTCAGGCTAAGTGTTTTCCCTCAATCCATGCATTTAGCCTCACCCTACCATAGGCTTGCCCATATTCTCGATCTCCTTTGCCTAGATACAACGAACCACCTATCATGAGGGCTTTGTTGGTCACAAATGGGGTTAGGATAGGCTCAAATTTTTAACCAAGGAGGGTGACAAGATCAAGTGGGTACTCAAGAGGAGGGAGTTCTTTTGAGTGATTTAGTGCAACAACTAGAGTGGAATGCCTTAAATGATGTAGCTTAAGAGGTTAAAGCATTCTTTCACCACATTAATTTTTTTTTTTTTTTATTTGCCTTATGTGGAGATCCTTTTTCAACTCAAATGCCTTGCTATATTTTTCTTTCTTTCTTTTCTCCTTTTTCATTCATTCATATTTTTGTGATATTTTTTTTTCATTCATTCATTCATATTATGAACATGTATGCTGTCCACCACCCCAAACTTAAGACATTGCTTGTCCTCAAGCAACTGCAAGCATAATCAACACCCCAAACTTAGTTTCTTGCACTTAATCTTGAGGCAACTCAAAAGAAATACCTCTATTAAGGACAGGGAAGTAAATTTGTTGACTGAGTTTGGAAAAAGCAAGAAGTGGGGAACAGGGAAGTGAAGTGCAAGGGTGGGGGGAAAGGTATGTGCAAAGAAGGCCTCAATCATCTAGATGGAAAATTGCACAATGCATATTGAATTAAGAAACAAGGCAAGTTCTAGAGGATGAATGCAACAATACATGTAATATGCACACAGAAAAAGAAGTAAGAGGCCCAATTCACTACCATGGTAAAAGTGATAATGACTTGCAAAATGAGAGCACAATTCACCCGGCAAGAAAATATGTTCAAAATGTTAGGAACGAAAATATGTACAAAAATGAGAATGAGTATGGGATGGATGGGAAATGCAACAAAGCATAAAAGCAAAATTATAAAACAGGGGAGTAAATTAAAAGGAAACTAGAAGAAATGAAATAAGGAAAATATTTTTGTATTTTATCTAGTACGATGCAGAAAAAGTAAGCTACAAATAAATGCAAAATAGAGACAAAGAGTTCACCCCCTTTTTATAGATGATGTATTCAAAGTTCAGGGTAAAATGATGCTCCTCTTGATGGAACTGAGGGCATCTCTGCACAATGATAACAAGAGTTCAGAAAAAGAACGAAAAGGGAGGTAACATAACTGTTTGAAGGAAAATAACATAAAAGCAGGAACAGAAAGACAATAAAAGGACAAGTGGTTCCTAATTACTTGAGAAAATAAAAGAAAATAAGTACAAGCAGAGAAATAAAAAAAAACACGAAAAGTGGACTAAATGGCATCTTCATCAGAGGTGGATGAGGTGGCGCCTTCATCTTCTTCTACTTCTTCTGCTTCCTCTGAGGAACTGGAGTTGTGGACATCTCTGGGAGCATTGGGATTGAATGGGGGCAAGTCATTCTGAACAGCAGCTCGGAGGAAAGGGGCAGGGAAACGGTGGGCCTGATATATCTGGTCTGAAGTCATCCCCATCTTCTTGCCAATGTTCAGCATCATGGTCTCCACGAGGAGCATGCTGGTTTGACCAGAGTGGATGGCAGACTGCCTCTGTGCTATTTGCTGCAGCTGCTCCTTGATTGTTGCAGGGGTTTCCTTCTTGTATTCGGGTGGCAAGGTGAGACCGGGGTCTGAAGACTTCTTTGGCTTAAATAGGTCCTTTACCAAGGCAGTGGAAATGGGAGGAAGTGCTCTAATTCGCTGCTGGTAGTCTCCAAAATCAACACCTGCATCCTGGCACAACATAGTGATTAGAGAGGGAAAAGCTAAAGAATCTCTGCTCCTTTTAAGGACTTCCAGCATGGCTCTGCTGATGACCTCCCCAACATGGATGGGCATGCCAGTGAGAATAGCATAGAGGAGTTCTGCCCTCTTTACTGCAATGGTGGAGGTGTGGATGACTGGCATGAATGAGCTGACAACAAAGATACTCCACACCTTGGCAGGAGGGAGAAGGTGTTTAGTGGTCAGATTCTTGGGCTGCATTTTACAATCAAATTCCCAATTTTCTCCTTTAATACAGATTGCTTGAAGTATAGGCTGGTAATCCTTTTCCTTTTGTTTGGAGAATGCAGTGAAATCCAATTGGTCAGGTTGCTTCTGCAGAGGAGGGATGTTTAAAACCCTCTGGATGGTGGCTGGAGTGAAACTAACTTGCTTACCCCTGACCATGGTGTGCTTGGGGGGGTAAATGTCATCTTCCAGGTGTAGGGCATTAGCATAGAACTCCTGGGTGATGTCCTTCCACCCATTGCCTGCACAAGAAGTGAAAAGTCCCCAGCCACGTCTGTCTATCTCCTCCTGAAACTGTGGAAATGTCCCCTGCTGGATTTCAAAATTCCTGTCCTGGACGATCTGGCGCCTCAGGATGTTCTCTTTGAAATATTGTTCATGCTCTGGGGACCTAAACCTTGGGTCATGAGTAGGAGGGGGTTGTGATGAAGAGGCTTCAGCTGTCCTACTCCTCTTGGTTCTAGGTGTGTTCCTTCTAGGATTGCTCGACATTATTTGCAGAGAAGAGAGAATATGTGAATGAATAGTGCAGGGGTTGCAAAATAATTTGATATCATCTTAAGTGATTTGTGTGCAATAGGGTGTGTAGTGCTACATATGACCCAGAGGGCAATGAATTTCAATCATAGCCTACAAACATAGAGCTCAAATGGTATAGACAAGAGCAATTAAGCACAAAGAATGGTGTGACATACGTACACTATGTATAGCAATCCAATGGATAGTAGAATATGACTATTAAAGCTTTGAAACTCAAGGATCATAATGCAGCAATTAGTGAAATTAAAGTCACGAAAAGCATGTTCAACACCCAGAAAGAGCAACAATTATGGTTAATTTTGTAATATGCATGAGAATCAAGTGCAGCAAAAGTAAAATGGCATGGGATTGAAAAGCAAAACAGCAAAATGGAGGGGTCAAAACTAAATGGAAATAGGCACGAACCAAATTTAGGCATTAACACACATGAACAAGAAGTTTAAAAGCATTATTGGCATGTTTAGAGCATAAAAATGAGGGAGGGGAGCATAACAAAAACAACAATTGAGAGTCATGGCAAAGAGGAAGTGGGCGTGGCCACTATTGGGGCCAAAAGTGGGAACGCTCACTTGAATGAGATTAATACGCCCCTTTTGGGTGTAGTTTAGTGACCTCTCCCTCTCTAATTCAAGTAAGAATGCTCAATTATACAAGAATTACACCTCAATTTCAAGAAAAAACAAGTAAAATTGAAAAGCCCCAAATTGGGGAATCTATAAACCCTAACCATAAATGGAGAGAAATTGAGAGAATTACCTTGTTTGAAGCCTTGGGTGTGGTGAGGGAAGGTGCGTTTTGGGTTTAGGAGTGAGTGGGTGTGAGTGGGTGTGAGTGGGTGTGAGTGAAAATGGTGCGTGTTGGGTGGTGAGCGGTGTGAATGCGTCGTGAATGGGAGGAGTGTGTGTGAAATAGTGAGCGTGTTCACTTTGAAGGGAATTAGTGCCTACTATGGGTTGGGCCAAAGGGGAATAGTGCAAATGGTGTACGTGCCTACTCTAAACAAGTAACGTGGGGCACCTAAAGAGCTAAAATTTGGTTCCAAATTGCGCGTAGCCACTTTCATCCAAGAAAGTGACAACTACAGTGAGGGTGTGAGGCATGCCATTTGCGCGTGGCTACTTTGAAGCTCCAAAGTGGGAACTCCAGAGAGGCATCTTTTGTGGAGATTTGCGCGTGGCTACTTTGGTTCTCCAAAGTGGGAACTCCAGAGAAGCATCTTTGCAAAGAGAATTGCGCGTGGCTACTTTGGTTCTCCAAAGTGGGAACTCCAGAGAAGCATCTTTGCAAAGAGAATTGCGCGTGGTTACTTTGAAAGCCCATAGTAACCACGCGCATCATGATTGAGCTCCTGGGCGCCAAAGTGGTCACTCCCACTCTTAAAAGTGGGAACTACAGAGAAGAAGTTGCTTACCTTGAGCCAAAGTAGCCACTATAGCCTACGAGAGTGGCCACTTTCATGAAGGATGAATTGCATCTAGCAAGAATGAGTGCCCAAAGTGGTGCTGCTGCTAGAATTCCTACAAAATTGTGCATCCACAAAGAATTATTTACACAAAATTGAAGCATATAAGAAATTTCTTAGCTCATTACACCTCAAATGAAGACAAAAATGTAATTGAAAGAATGCAAAGAAGAAATAATGAAAAGACAAAATTGCTTATCCACTTGTGAGTTGCCTCTCACAGAGCGCTTCTTTAACGTCATTAGCTTGACGTGTGAAGTGATTTACTCATGGCAAGGGTCTTGTTTGGAGGGAATGATGGGGGAGTACACATCCACCTCTTCAATCTCCTCCACAGGAACTGAGTTCTCTAAAAAATGCTTCAGGCGATGTCCATTCACTGTGAAACATTTGGTAGTGGATTCACTCTTGATTTCCACTGCACCATTAGGGAACACTTGTGTGACTATAAATGGACCAATCCACCTTGAGCGAAGCTTTCCAGGCATGAATTTAAGGCGGGAGTTGAACAAGAGCACCTTTTGACCAACATAAAATTCTTTCCTGGCTATCAATTTGTCATGGTATCTCTTGGTTCTCTCCTTATAAATTCTGGAATTTTCATATGCCTCTAAACGTAACTCTTCCAACTCTTGTAATTGGAGCTTTCTTTGCTCTCCAGCTGAGTCATAGTGCATATTACAAGCCTTCACTGCCCAGTATGCCTTGTGCTCTATCTCCACTGGTAAATGGCAAGCCTTGCCAAAGATTATTCTGTAAGGAGACATGCCCAAGGGTGCTTTGAATGCAGTCCTGTGTGCCCACAAGGCATCATCTAGCCTGCGGCTCCAATCTTTTCTGTGGGGCTGTACAACTCTTTCAAGTATTTTCTTTATTTCTCTGTTGGAAAGTTCTGCTTGGCCATTCGTTTGCGGGTGGTAGGCTGTGGAAACTTTGTGCAGAACTCCATATTTTCTCAGCAGGACTTCCATTGTCTTGTTGCAAAAATGACTCCCTTGGTCACTAATGATGGCACGTGGGATGCCAAACCTGCAAAATAGGTTGGAGCGAACAAATTCTGCAACAACTCTAGCATCATTAGTCTTGGTAGCTTTAGCTTCTACCCATTTTGAAACATAGTCAACAGCAAGTAAAATGTATAAGAAACCAAAGGAAGAGGGAAAGGGACCCATGAAGTCAATACCCCAGACATCAAAGATGTCACAATATAGGATAGGTTGCTGAGGCATTTCCTGTCTCCTGGTGATCATTCCTCCTGACCTCTGGCAACTCTCACAGACAGAATATGTTCGCCAAGAGTCCTTGAAAATGGAGGGCCAGTATAATCCTGAGTCCAACACCTTTCTTGCTGTTCTTTGAGGTCCAAGGTGTCCTCCCACAACCGAATTGTGGCAAAACTGCAGTATGGATGGGATTTCCTCATCAGGGACGCATCTTCTGATCACTTGATCATTACAGAACTTCCATAAGTAAGGGTCGTCCCACACATAATGTTTGGCATCGCTCTTAATTTTGTCCCTTTGAATTTTTGATGCATTTATAGGGAAAATTCCTGAAACCAAAAAATTAACCAAATCAGCATACCAAGGTACATGTGATGTGCACAACTCTAAGAGTTGTTCATCAGGAAAATCATCCTTGAGGGGAATAAGTTCAGGGACTCCTTCTATTCTGCTTAAATGGTCTGCCACCAAGTTTTGTGCTCCACTTCTGTCTTTAATCTCCAAGTCAAATTCTTGAAGTAAGAGCATCCACCTTATCAGCCTGGGTTTAGAATCTGTCTTTTTTAGCAAAAACTTCAAAGCAGAATGATCAGTAAACACCACAACTTTTGATCCTAACAGATATGATCTGAATTTATCTAATGCAAACACTATGGCCAACAATTCCTTTTCAGTTGTGGTGTAATTGGATTGTGCAGTGTCTAAGGTCCTAGAAGCATAATAAATGACATGAGGGACCTTACCAACCCGCTGTGCAAGGACAGCTCCCACTGCATAATTTGAGGCATCACACATCAGCTCAAAGGGTATTGACCAATCTGGAGGTTGGATAATTGGTGTGGTGGTTAAGGCTTTTTTAAGGAAGTTGAAAGCCTCCTTGCAGTCCTCATCAAAGTCGAATTCAACATCTTTTTGCAGCAGCTTTGAAAGAGGAATTGCAATCTTGGAAAAATTCTGAATAAACCTCCTGTAAAATCCTGCATGGCCCAAAAAAGAACGAACCTCCCTCACGCATGAGGGGTAAGGAAGGTGTGAAATAACATCCAATTTTGCAAGATCAACCTCAATACCTTTTTCAGAGATTATGTGACCCAGAACTACACCCTGTTCTACCATGAAATGGCATTTCTCAAAGTTAAGTACAAGGTTAGTTTCAATACACCTCTTCAAGACTTTTTCCAAATTGACTAAACATGCATGAAAGGAGGTGCCATAAACTGTGAAATCATCCATGAATACCTCTATGCAATGCTCCACTAAATCAGAAAAAATACTCAACATGCATCTCTGGAATGTGCCAGGAGCACTACATAGGCCAAAAGGCATTCTTCGATAAGCAAAGGTGCCAAAGGGACATGTAAATGTGGTTTTCTCCTAGTCTTGAGGGGCAATACAAATTTGAAAATAACCAGAGTAACCATCTAGAAAGCAATAGTGGGATTTACCTGCCAATCTTTCAAGCATTTGATCAATGAAAGGTAGTGGAAAGTGGTCCTTCCTTGTGGCCTGGTTCAGCCGCCGGTAGTCTATGCAGACTCTCCAGCTGTTCTGGACTCTAGTAGGTATCATTTCATTCTTCTCATTCCTAACCACTGTAAGTCCAGATTTTTTGGGGACCACTTGCACAGGGCTAACCCAAGTGCTATCAGAGATTGGGTAAATGATCCCAGCTTGAAGCAACTTGGTGACCTCCTTCTTCACCACATCTAGGATGATGGAATTCACCCTCCTTTGAGGTTGTCTCACCGGTTTAGCATCTTCTTCCAACAAAATTCTATGCATGCACATAGAGGGACTAATTCCTGGTATATCAGCAAGTGTCCACCCAATGGCTCTTTTGTGCTTTTTGATCACTTCTAGCAACTTCTCCTCTTGATCACTATCAAGCTTGGTAGAGATGATAACTGGGAGCTTTTCATTTGGTTCCAAATAGACATATTTCAAATGCTCCGGTAGAGGCTTTAACTCTAATGTGGGAGGTTGCTCTATAGATGGAAGTGATTTAGCCTTTTCATTTGACAAAATTTCTGCAACATTCAAATCAAAGGGGTTAGATTCAACTGTATTTGCTACATCCAATACTTCACATTCTACCCCTATGGAATCATCAATTTCATCAACATTAAAAATTTCAGAGCTTTCATTCAAATAATCAGAATTTTCAGCATAAGTATCATACAAAGAATTTTCATATGATTCACAAACAAAAGCATCTACACAATGGGAAAAGTTAAGAAAAGAGTTTCTCAAAATTTCGGTCCAGCTCTCATCCACCAATGCATCAAATACATCAATATGGAAGACAGAATGTTCTTCAATCGGATGTTTCATGGCATCCAATATGTTGAAGCGCACAATGTTATCCCCAAATTCCATGGTGAGTGAACCGGCATGTACATCAATCTTCGTTCTTGCAGTCTTCAAGAACGGTCTTCCCAAAATGATAGGTGCAGAATTTTTGAGTGACTCTTCTTCTTGCATGTCAAGGATGTAGAAGTCAGCTGGAAATATGAGGTCATTCACCTTCACCAACACATCTTCAACAAGTCCAGCTGGGTGTGTTGTGCTTCTATTGGCCAACTGAATCACTACACTTGTGGGCTGCAAGGGACCAAGAGATAGAGAAGAAAAAATAGACAATGGCATAACATTAATAGATGCTCCTAGATCTAGCATTGCATTGTCTATCCTATTATTACCAATGATGCATGGAATAGTAAATGTTCCTGGGTCTTTACACTTCTCAGGTATTGTGGTTCTTTGTTTCTCAAAAAGTGCAGAAACATTCCTACCCATGTTGATTCTTTCATTACCCTTCAGACGCCTTCTATGTGTACATAAATCTTTCAAGAACTTGGCGTACTTGGGTATTTGTTTAATTGCCTCCAGCAAGGGTATGTTTACCTCAACTTTTCTGAAAGTGTCCAAGATTTCTTTGTCACTCTCCTCAGCTTTCTTACTTGGTTTGGCAATCATAACCCTTTGAGGGAAAGGTGGTGGAATTGCCCTTTCAGCTTCTTCTACCACTTCTTGAGTGGTGGGTGCATTTTCTTCCTCCCTTTCATCTCCCAAGGGGCTTGGGATCTCCTTCTCCCTAGGCATTTCAGGCTCTTGCATTACCTTCCCAGACCGCAGAGTAATTGCACTGACATTCTTTGGGTTTGTGACTGTTTGTGCTGGGAGGTTGCCTGAACCTTGGGACTGAATTTGATTTATAGAGGAAGCCAACTGTCCCATCTGGTTCTCAATTGTTCTGATACTGGCCTCTGTACGCTATTGAAAATTAATATTGCTCATGGCCATTTGCTTCACAAGCTCCTCTAATGATGGCTCATTCTTCTGACAAGAAGAGGCTTGGGATGAGGATGCTTGCTGCTGCTGGTGAGGTTGTTGCCCATGTTGTTGATCATTCCATTGGCGTGGCTGATGTGGCCTACCTTGACCAGCTTGGTAATTGTTGCTTTGCTGATTTTGCTGGTTGGAATTTCCTCCCCACCTCAAGTTTGGATGATTTCTCCAGCCCGGGTTATACCGGTTTGAAGAAAGATCCCAGTTTGGTTGTTGCTGTTGCTGCTGAAAAGGAAATTTGTTAGTGTAAATATTTGCAGCATAGGCCTGGGGGTTACCTTCAGGAGTATCTGACTCCTGCAATGTGGGGCAGCTGTCTGTATAATGATCTACAGCTGAGCATATTCCACAAAGTGTAGCTGGAACTGGTGGTGGAGGTGTTAAAGAGACAGCACTCTTTTGCATTGCAGCTAGTTGCTTTACCATGGAAGCTAGCTCATCAATCTTGTGCTCCAATTTGTTTGGTTCTGTAGCTTGAACTTCATGCACACCTCTAGTAACACAAGAATTCTGTCTAGTTGCAAATTGCTGGGAGTTGACAGCCATGTTTTCTATCAAGTTCCTGGCTGCCACTGGGGTTTTATCTACCAAAGCTCCTCCACTCGCTGCATCGATCATACTCCTATCCATTGGGTGTAATCCCTCATAGAAGTACTGGATCAGCAATTGATCGCTAATTTGGTGGTGGGGGCAGCTTGCACATAGTCTTTTAAACCTCTCCCAGTATTCATAGAGAGTTTCTCTT
>NW_020874291.1:8126727-8146727 GCF_003935025.1 Abrus precatorius | reverse complement strand
CCATGGTGCACCTTGATGCACACCTTGGTGCCTCTTGATGCCCACCTTGGTGCCTCTTGATACCCACCTTGGTGCCTCTTTGTGCCCACCTTGGTGCACCTTGATGCACACCTTGATGCCCACCTTGGTGCCTCTTGATACCCACCTTGGTGCCTCTTGATGCCCACCTTGGTGCCTCCTGGTGCCCACCATGGTGCACCTTGATGCCCACCTTGGTGCCTCTTCATGCCCACCTTGGTGCCTCTTCATGCCCACCATGGTGCACCTTGATGCCCACTGATAGTCATATTTTAATACATCTTTCTCTCTATGTTTTTGATTTAATTGAGTCTTTTTAGTATATTATTTTGATGTGTTAGTTTAGATTTGTGTTGGTAAGTCATTTAGGATTTAAATTTAAATCTTTCTTAATTCCCGCCATAAATTCTTGTTTTGACACAGTTTCTTGAAAAGACCATATCTGGAGCTAAACTACTCAGAATTGGACAAAATTGGTGTCCCTGGAAAGATAAGAGAGAGATCTACAATTTCTCTGTTGCGAGAAAAGCCCAGTTCGAACATCTTCAGGCCCAAAACTGCGTCACAATGTTGCCATCCTGCAATGAATTTTTCAGAATTTGGTTTTATTGTTGACATTACTTAATTAGGGTTTTAGGAACCTCGTTAGGAAGCTGGGCCTTAATTAAGCCCAATTATTTTGTCTTTAAATAGGGTTTATGATTTCGCGTGGGGATCTTCTTCCCTCTTTTTTGCCTTAATTTTCAGAATTTAAAAAAAAAGCTTTCGTAAGGATTCCTCTCGTCTCCCTCTCTTTTATTTTCGGAAACTTCATCCCCGTCTCTAATTGGTCGAGCAACATGATTATGAAGCAAGGCTAATTCATCAACCGGTTCAAGGTTTCAAAAACTACATTGCATTCGAGTTTCAAAATAGGTTTTATCGAATTCCTCCTTTCTTTCCTCTTTTCTAATTAGGTTAATTACGTTTTTCATGATATGGAATTTTCATTGCATCCTAAATAGAAAGAATAGGTTAATTTCAGATTTGAATTAATTGGATTCACCTAATTTAATCAATCAATTGTTCTAATTTTTATTAAAGCATTGGGTTTGCGATTGCGGTTCTTGTTTTGATGGAATTCATAATCTAGATTTAGATTTTAGGGTTGTTGATGCGCATTGAATTAGTGTGATTGGAAATTCGTTGGGATTATATTTGTGTGAATGATGAGAATTGCATTGTAGGGATTGAGATCTTGAATTGGTTAAATTTCATAATCCTTAATTTTTGTTTTTGTTATTTTGTCGTTTAAATTCAAAACAAATCCTCCCCCAATCTAATTTGAAATTGCATGATGGAATTAAAAATAAAATGCATTTTATGTCCTTGAGAGATGACCTAGGTTTGCTTCTTGTATTGCACAATTTTTGAGAAAATCTAGCTTGTTTGATACCATTGCGACGTGGTTATCAAAATGGCGCCATTGCCGGGGACATAAGTCATTTTGTTTTTATTTCATCATTCTGTGATTGTGTGTTTTTGTGATTCACTCTTCTGCGTTTGCGTTTTCTTGTGCATTTTCTTGGGTGTTTTCGTTTTCGTCGTAGGGATTCTGTTTGTCTATTTTTATTTTATTTTTTTGTTTATTACATTTAGTTTTGCAGATTTAATTCTTGTTTTTAGTGTTTAGTTGTGTGATTGGTGCCATTGTGGTCAATTGTGTGTGGCTGGATGCGAAAAATAGAGGACTAGTAGGAATAGAAAACATAGATGCTGCATAATTGCTATCAGATTTCACTGTTCATCGTGCACTGTTCACGTACTGTTCACACACTATTCATCCGATTTTGAAAAATTCCAAAAAAAAAATAGCTAGAGATTGAATTTTGATCTGAATTTGTGTCCACATTTCTTTTAGTGTCTATTAGTGTTTAGAGTTGGTAGATTGCAAAAATCATTTATAGAAAAAAAATACATCTTGGTGGCCGAGAAAATTTTTGGCGAAACTTCAAAGTGGCATAACTTTTGCTAGAAAACTCAGAATTGAGCTTATTGCATATGCATTTGGGGTAGAAAAAAATTTCCTATTCAATGCAACCCACTCTGCCGGTTGAGGCTGCCCAGAATTTCAAAAATTGCTTGTTTTCTAAATTTTTTTTATTTTTCAGTATTTATTGACCTATTTTTCTTGACTTTAGGGTTCTAGTCCCCATAGCAATTCAATTCAAAAAAAAATCTGAAAATTTTTGTGGTGTTTTCCCATACCAAAAAGAGATTTATCATGGTCCCCCTTCATTCATATCTTGCATTTTGATGGTACTTGCTTTGTAAACTGACTTTGTGCATTCATTGAGTATTTTCTGTTCTTGTTGGTTCTAACCTTGAATGACCAGGGCCAACCCTGTTATATTGCATGAACCTGACCCTGAAATAGAAAGAACACTTCGAAGGATAAGATCTAGCAAAAACAGTGGTAGTGGTAGCTTACTTGGTGATTCTGAAACTATTACTGTTATTCCTGTTGTTAGGGAGAACATGACTGATAATCCTAAGCTAACTTTGAAGGAATTGGCCACACCTAATGTTGTGTATCAGTCATGGTGTGTCCAATATCCTGAAGATGAAACAACCTCTTATGAGCTTAAATCTGGACTTATCCATTTGTTGCCAAAGTTTCATGGACTTGCAGGTGAAGATCCTCACAAGCATTTAAAAGAGTTCCTTGTGGTGTGTTCCACCATGAGACCACAAGGAGTGCCTGAAGACCATGTCAAGATGAAGGCGTTCCCCTTCTCCCTGGATGGTGTTGCGAAGGATTGGCTCTACTTCCTACCTTCAACAATCACCACATGGAATCAAATGAAGAGGTTATTTCTGGAGAAATTCTTCCCTGCCTCCAGAACCGCTGCAATAAGAAAAGAGATTTGTGGTATAAGGCAGCTGAATGGAGAGACCTTGTATGACTACTGGGAGAGATTCAACAAGCTGTGTGCTACCTGCCCTCACCATCAGATAAGTGAGCAATTACTAATTCAATATTTTTATGAAGGGCTAACTTTGATGGACAGGAGCATGATAGATGCAGCAAGTGGAGGAGCATTGATGGACAAGACACCACAGGCTGCGAGACAGCTTATTACAAACATGGCAGCCAACACTCAACAATTCAGATTCAGAGGAGCCGCTAAGGGAGTGAATGAGATAGCACTTGGTGCTGGTACTGCTGCTGTTCATGGTGTGGAAAATCAAAGGCTGGAAAACAAAATCAATGAGCTGACCACCATGGTGAGGCATTTGGCAATTGGCCAACAACAAGTGAATCCAGTAATTGAGCAGCTAGCAAGAGTCTGTGGGATATGTACTTCCACTGAGCATCCTACAGATTCATGCCCTACCCTGCAAGAGATGGATGCGAATGTTTCTGGAATCTACACCAACCAACAGCAGCAATATAGATCTCCACGCCAACAGCAGAATTATAACCCGTATTCCCAGACATATAACCCGGGCTGGAGAGATCATCCAAACCTGAAATGGGGGCAGCAGCAACAAGGTCAACAATCTTCATTTCAACCTGCTACAGGCAAATATCAGCCTCCATTCAGGCAATAGCCACCTCCACCTTCAACACCTCCTCCTGCACAAAGGAGCGAGCCATCATTCCAAGAGATGATGCAACAGATGGCTGCAAACAACCTGCAGTTTCAACAGAACATGCAAGCAACCATCCAGGATTTGAAGATTCAGGTTGGACAGCTAGCCACTCAAGTGAGTCAGATTCAGTCTCAAGGCTCCAGTAATTTGCCTTCTCAAACAGTCATGAATCCAAAGGGCAATGTGAGTGCTATTACCCTGCGAAGTGGAAAAGAGTTACCAGCAGTTGTAGCTGCAGCACCAGATTCTGAAAATGAGAGTAGTGCCACTGAAAAACATGTTCCGTTGCCTTTCCCGAGCAGACCAGCAGCAGCAAGAAAAAAACCAGAGTCGGACAATGAGTTGCTGGACATGTTCAGCAGAATAGAAGTAAATATTCCCCTCCTTGACGCCATCCGACAAGTTCCAAAATATGCAAAGTTCCTAAAGGAATTGTGTACCAACAAGAGGAAGCTAAAGGGCAATGAGAGAGTGAGCATGGGAAGAAATGGCTCTGCACTCCTCCAGAATAAAAATGTGTCTGCAATCATTCCACAAAACTTGCTCCCTAAGTTGCCACAGAAGTGCAAGGATCCAGGAACTTTCACCATCCCTTGCACTATTGGAGAGGAAGTTTTTACAAATGCTATGCTGGATTTAGGTGCTTCAATTAATGTTATGCCTGCATATGTTTTTAGATCCTTACAGATTGGAGATTTGATTCCTACAGGAATTGTAGTCCAGCTAGCAAACAAGAGCACTGTGCAGCCACTTGGTGTCGTAGAAGATGTTCTTGTCAAAGTTAAGGACCTCCTTTTCCCTGCTGATTTTTATATTCTAGAGATGGAGGATGACCTGCCCAGCCATGCTACATTGATCCTTGGGAGACCATTCTTGAGGACGGCGCGAACAAAGATAAATGTGCATGCAGGGACCCTTTCTATGGAGTTTGGTGACAATTTGGTGCAGTTCAACATTTTTGAGGCAATGAGACACCCAACAGAAAACCATTCTGTTTTCAGTTTGGATGTTATTGATTTACTTGTTGATGATTGTACAAATTTAGATGATTTGTTTGCTGATTCCTCAAACCTTACTGACCCATCATGTGCTTGTGATGATTCTTCTATGTGTGCTGTTTGTAGTGTTGATGTTGCAGGTGCAGCAGATATGGTTACACCAGTAGATGATTCACTACCAGCAGTTGATCTAGCTCCATTTCCATCAATAGAGCTTAAGCCTTTACCTGCACATCTGAAGTATGCTTACCTAGAGGACAACCAGCGACTTCCTGTCATTATAGCTCGGGATCTCAAATCTGATCAAGAGGAGAGATTACTGCAGGTCTTGAGAGATCATAGGAAGGCCATTGGTTGGACCCTTGCTGATCTTCCTGGAATTAGTCCTGCCATTTGTATGCACCTAATTTTATTGGAGGATGAGTTTCGACCTGTGAGACAGCCACAGAGGCAACTCAACCCTACTATTCTAGATGTTGTGAAGAAGGAGGTCATAAAGCTACTGGCAGCAGGTATTATTTATCCTATTTCTGACAGTAAGTGGGTTAGTCCTGTGCAGGTGGTCCCAAAGAAGACTGGGATGACTGTGGTGAAGAACCAGGATGATGAGTTGGTTCCAACTAGAGTTCAAAACAGTTGGCGAGTTTGCGTAGATTACAGGAGACTTAACCAGGCAACTTGCAAGGATCATTTCCCTCTTCCATTCATCGATCAGGTATTTGAAAGGCTGGCAGGTAAATCCCATTACTGCTTTTTAGATGGATTTTCTGGGTACATGCAGGTTCATATTGCACCGGAGGACCAGCACAAGACCACATTCACCTGCCCATTTGGCACATTTGCTTACACTAGGATGCCATTTGGCTTGTGCAACGCTCCGGGCACCTTTCAGAGGTGTATGGTTAGTATATTTTCTGACCTTTTGGAGAGTTGCATGGAGGTGTTTATGGATGATTTTACAGTCTATGGTTCTTCATTTGATGCATGCCTAGAGAATTTATCTAAGGTGTTACATAGGTGCATCCAAACTAACCTTGTGTTAAATTTTGAAAAGTGTCATTTTTTGGTCACACAGGGTATAGTCTTGGGTCACTTAGTCTCCAGTCAGGGTATTCAGGTTGATAAGGCTAAAATTGATATCATTGCTTCTCTCCCTTACCCCACTTCTGTGAGAGAAGTGCGTTCCTTTCTTGGACATGTAGGTTTTTACAGGAGGTTTATACAAGACTTCAGCAAGATTGCATTACCATTGTCCAAGCTGCTGCAGAAGGAAGTAGAGTTTGTTTTTGATGAGCCCTGTCAGCTAGCTTTTCAGGAGCTGAAGAGGCGGCTGACCACCACACCCATTGTTCAGCCACCTGATTGGGAGCTTCCTTTTGAGCTCATGTGCGACGCATCCAACTTTGCACTTGGAGCTATTTTAGCTCAGCAGGTTGGGAGACTTTCTCATGTTATAGCCTATGCTTCTCGCACGTTGGATGCAGCTCAAGTTAATTACACCACTACTGAGAAAGAGCTTCTAGCTATTGTATTTGCCTTAGATAAATTTCGTTCATATTTGCTAGGCTCTAGGATTATTGTGTTTTCTGACCATGTAGCTTTGAAATTCTTGTTGAAGAAGCCCGATGCTAAACCTAGATTGATCAGGTGGATGCTTCTCCTTCAGGAGTTTGATGTTGAGATCAGAGATAGGAATAGTGCAGAGAACTTGGTAGTAGACCACTTGAGTAGGATTGAGGGAGGGAATGTTGATCCCTTTCCTATTAGAGATGATTTTCCTGAGGAGCAGTTGATGTAGTTGCATGATATTACTCCTTGGTTTGCTGATATTGTGAATTACTTGGTTGCAGGTGTCTTTCCTCCAGATGCATCTAGAGCACAGATAGCCAAACTGAAAAGTGAGGCTAAATATTATGTTTGGGATGACCCTTATTTGTGGAGATTTTGTAGTGACCAGGTAATCCGCAGGTGCATGCCAGATCACGAGATCCATTCTGTGCTTCAGTTTTGTCATAGTTCACATGTGGGAGGACATTATGGATCATAGAGGACAGCTAGGAAGGTGTTGGAGAGTGGGTTTTACTGGCCTACCATTTTCAGAGATGCACATCAGATCTCTAGCACCTGTGAGCAGTGTGAAAGAGCAGGGACGGCCATTACACACAGGCATGAGATGCCCCAGCAACCGATCATTTTCTGTGAGGTTTTTGATGTTTGGGGTATTGATTTTATGGGTCCATTCCCTGCATCTTTTGGTTACACATTCATTTTACTAGCTGTTGATTATGTTTCTAAATGGGTGGAGGCTAAGGCCACCAAAACTAATGATTCCAAAGTTGTTGTGGATTTTGTTAGATCCAACATTTTTTGCAGATTCAGTGTGCCTAAAGCCATTATCAGTGACAGGGGAAGCCACTTCTGCAATAGGAGCATGTAGGCTTTGCTTCATAAGTATGAGGTTGTGCATAGAGTGTCTACAGCTTATCATCCCCAAACTAATGGGCAGGCTGAGGTTTTTAACAGGGAAATCAAGCAGATTTTGCAGAAGATAGTCCACCCCAATAGAAAGGATTGGAGCAAATTTTTGGAGGATGCTCTTTGGGCCCATAGGACGGCTTACCGGACACCGATTGGGATGTCCCCTTACAGGATTGTGTTTGGCAAAGCATGTCATCTGCCCGTTGAGATCGAGCATAGAGCATATTGGGATGTTAGACATTGTAACTTAGAGTTTGAACAAGCAGGTATGGAAAGGAAGCTTCAATTACAACAACTTGAGGAGCTTCGCTTGGAGGCCTATGAGAGCTCGGAGATCTATAAAGAAAAAGTCAAACGTTTTCATGATAGAAATATTTTGAGAAAGGAGTTCAAAGTGGGCCAACAAGTGCTTTTGTTCAATTCCCGCCTAAAACTTATAGCCGGTAAACTTAGATCTAGATGGGATGGTCCTTTTGTTATTACTAATGTGTTTTCCCATGGTGCAGTTGAGATTAAGAATGAAGTTACCGGTAGCATTTTCAAGGTCAATGGACATCAACTCACGGAATTTCATCAAAGTCCAAAGTTGGAGGAGAAAAATGTAGAAAGCATAGCCTTGGAAGCACCAACCCTTGGACCTTGAGGGAGTTCTTTCCCCATTCTGTATTCTTTGAAATTGTCTTTGTTGTGTTGCTGCATTGAGGGCAATGTGATTTTTAGTGTGGGGGGAGTTGCATGCATATTGTGTTGCTATTTTCTGTTTTCGTTTTTCTGGTTTGCTGTTTTCATTTTCTGTTCTGCTGTTTCTGTTTTCATTTTTCATTTTCTGCTGTTTCTGTTTTGCTGTTTTCTATTTTCATTTTTTCTGCTGTGCTAATTTCTACAGATTTCATTTTCTGTTCTGCAGTTTTTGTTTTTGTTTTCTGCTGCAGTTTTCGTTTTCTGTTGCAGATTTCATTTTTCTGCTGCTGTTTATAATTCTATTTTCTGTTTTTCTGCTGTTTTGGAGTACGAATTCTGCATGTTTTTTGTGCCTCTACTTTTCTTTTTTGATGATGTTTTGTTGGAGTAGTTACACAAATTTTCATTCTTTCCTTTTAATTTCTAGATGTAGGAATTGTGAAAGCTGTTACACCATTTTTAGTTGATAGGTTGCAATACTTGATATGAGTCATTTTTACATTTTTAGTTGAGCAAGTTACTTGAAAAAGGATGAGTTTGATTCATTAATGATAGAATATGAACCTTGTGAGAATTTTGAGCATATTTTACTTCTTTCTTGTGTGATTTCACTCATGTTGCTAGATTACCTTTGGTTTTGCCTTGTATCTTTTTGAAGCTTCTTGTCACATGCATTATTGATATGATTTAGGCCTTCTTTCAAAATGTAGCCACTTTGCCAAATTGACTTACCTCGCATTAATTCCACTTGTTTACCCCCTTTGAGCCTTTATAACCCTTCCTTGACTTTAGCTCATTATGAACTATAAAAAAAAAATAAAAAAATAAAAAAAAAAATTAAATAACCATGATGTTGCATAACCTTAGGGATTAAAGGAGCTTTGGAATTGTTTTGGGAATGGGTCTTTAATAAGTGTGGGGGTACTTCTAGGGAATGCTTATTCTAAATTGTCGATATTGATGTTGAGTTGTTTGGTATTAAGTGAAAAAAAAAATGTGTTGCAAGACAAAGGATTTAGGAGATGTTTCAAGGGGTAATCCCTTTGCTTATTTGAACTTATTCCCCATTGCTCCTCTTTTCTCTTTGGTTGTTTAGCCTTAATATCTTTCTCACCTAACCTTTACCTTGGCCACATTACAAGCTAAATAAAAGTCCTTTTGATCTTTAATTGCATGTGTTTCAAGTTGTGGAAATTAGAAGCTTGTCAAAACTTAAGTGTGCTAGTTTTCATGTTGTGATTGAGTGTAAACACTAGCCGAAAATTTTTTATTTTTTTTTTAGAGTCAAGAGCTATATACTACCTTGTGAGGTTCTATCATTGTTGAATCTTTCTTTATTTTGACTTGTCTTCTTGCTTACTCTTAATGTCATTTGTGTCTCAGATTGTTTGTTGCCTTGATTCTAGAAGTGTTTGTTCTCTTTCTTTATTCTTTGCATTGGAAATTCATTAGAAAGTTTTGAGAATTTTTGTAAGTTTTGCCCCGGAGTGCAAAGGATTAAGTGTGGGGGTATTTGATAGTCATATTTTAATACATCTTTCTCTCTATGTTTTTGATTTAATTGAGTCTTTTTAGTATATTATTTTGATGTGTTAGTTTAGATTTGTGTTGGTAAGTCATTTAGGATTTAAATTTAAATCTTTCTTAATTCCCACCATAAATTCTTGTTTTAACACAGTTTCTTGAAAAGACCATATCTGGAGCTACACTACTCGGAATTAGACAAAATTGGTGTCCCTGGAAATATAAGAGAGAGATGTACAACTTCTCTGTTGCAAGAAAAGCCCAGTTCGAACATCTTCAACCCAAAACTGCGTCACAATGTTGTCGTCCTGCAATGAATTTTTCAGAATTTGGTTTTATTGTTGACATTACTTAATTAGGGTTTTAGGAATCTCGTTAGGAAGCTGGGCCTTAATTAAGCCCAATTATTTTGTCTTTAAATAGGGTTTATGATTTTGCGTAGGGATCTTCTTCCCTCTTTTTTGCCTTAATTTTCAGTATTTTAAATAAAAGCTTTCGTAAGGATTCCTCTCGTCTCCCTCTCTTTTATTTTCGGAAACTTCATCCCCTTCTCTAATTAGTCGAGCAACATGATTATGAAGCAAGGCTAATTCATCAACCGGTTCAAGGTTTCAAAAACTACATTGCATTCGAGTTTCAAAATAGGTTTTATCGAATTCCTCCTTTCCTTCCTCTTTTCTAATTAGGTTAATTACGTTTTTCATGATATGGAATTTTCGTTGCATCCTAAATAGAAATAATAGGTTAATTTCATATTTGAATTAATTGGATTCACCTAATTTAATCAATCAATTGTTCTAAATTTTATTAAAGCATTGGGTTTGCGATTGCGGTTCTTGTTTTGATGGAATTCATAATCTAGATTTAGATTTTAGGGTTGTTGATGCGCATTGAATTAGTGTGATTGGAAATTCGTTGGGATTATATTTGTGTGAACGACGAGAATTGCATTGTAGGGATTGAGATCTTGAATTGGTTGAATTTCATAATCCTTAATTTTTGTTTTTGTTATTTTGTCGTTTAAATTCAAAACAAATCCTCCCCCAATCCAATTTGAAATTGCATGATGGAATTAAAAATAAAATGCATTTTATGTCCTTGAGAGATGACCTAGGTTTGCTTCTTGTATTGCACAATTTTTGAGAAAATCTAGCTTGTTTGATACCATTGCAACGTGGTTATCAGAGACAGGGAACTCTTCCTATTAGTCCTAGCAGTCACTTCCAAGGTGTTTCAGTGGCCCTAGATGAGTTTTGTACTCGTTCCTTAGCGACTCAGCAAAAGAGGACCCAGGCGAGACCCAAATTGGAATTTGGGTCCAAAGGCACCAGGAGGGGAGAGAGAGATAGGGAACTCCTCCAATTAGTCCTAGCAGTCACTTCCAAGGTGTTTCAGTAGCCCATGATGAGTTTTACCCGCGTTCCTTAGGGACTCAGCAAAAGAGGACCCAGGCGAGACCCAAATTGGAATTTGGGCCCAAAGGCGCCAGGAGGCGAGAGAGAGACAAGAAACTCTTCCTATTAGTCCTAGCAGTCACTTCCAAGGTGTTTTAGTGGGCCGACATGAGTTTTGAACACGTTCCTTAGCGTCTCAACAAAAGAGGACCCAGGCAAAACCCAACTTCGAATTTCGGCCCAAAGGCGCCAGGAGGCGAGGGAGAGACAGGGAACTCGTCCAATTAGTCGTAGCACTCACTTCCAAGGTGTTTCAGTGGCCTGAGATGAGTTTTGTACGCGTTCCTTAGCGACTCAGCAAAAGAGGACCCAAGCGAGACTCAAATTCGAATTTGGGCCCAAAGGCGCTAGGAGGCGAGAGACAAGGAACTCTTCTTATTAGTCCTAGCAGTCACTTCCAAGGTGCTTTAGTGGCCCGACATGAGTTTTGCACGTGTTCCTTAGCGTCTCAACAAAAAGACCCAGGCGAAACCCAACTTCAAATTTGGGCCCAAAGGCGCCACGAGGCGAGAGAGAGACTGGGAACTCTTCCTATTAGTCCTAGCAGTCACTTCAAAGGAGTTTCAGTGGCCCGAGACGTGTTTTGCACGTGTTCCTTAGCGACTCAGTAAAAGAGGACCCAGGCGAGACCCAAATTAGAATTTGGGCCCAAAGGCGCCAGGAGGCAATCGACAGACAGGGAACTGTTCCTATTAGTCCTAGCAGTCACTTCCAAGATGTTTCAGTGGCCCGAGATGAGTTTTGTACGCGTTCCTTAGCGACTCAGCAAAAGAGGACCCAGGCGAGACCCAAATTGGAATTTGGGCCCAAAGGCGCCAGGAGGCGAGGGAGAGACAGGGAACTCTTCCTATTAGTCGTAGCAGTCATTTCAATGGTGCTTCAGTTGCCCGAGATGAGTTTTGCACGTGTTCCTTAGCGACTCAGCAAAAGGGGACCCAAGCGAGACCCAAATTAGAATTTGGGCCCAAAGGCGCCAGGAGGTGAGAGAGAGACAGGGAACTCTACCTATTAGCCCTAGCAGTCACTTCCAAGGTGTTTTAGTGGCCCGACATGAGTTTTGCACGGCTTCTTTAGCGTCTCAACAAAAGTGTACCCAGGCGAAACCCAACTTTGAATTTGGGCCCAAAGGCGCCAGGAGGCGAGAGAGAGACTGGGAACTCTTCCTGTTAGTCTTAGCAGTTACTTCCAAGGAGTTTCAGTGGCCCGAGATGAGTTTTGTACGTGTTCCTTAGCGACTCAGTAAAAGAGGACCCAAGCGACACCCAAATTGGAATTTGGGCCCAAAGGCGCCAGGAGGCAAGAGAGAGACAAGTGACTCTTCCTATTAGTCCTAGCAGTCACTTCCAAGGTATTTCAGTGGCCCGAGATGAGTTTTGTACACGTTCCTTAGCGACTCGGCAAAAGAGGACCCAAGCGAGACCCAAATTGGAATTTGGGCCCAATGGCACCCGGACGCGATAGAGAGATAGGGAACTCCTCCAATTAGTCCTAGCAGTCACTTCCAAGGTGTTTCAGTAGCCCATGATGAGTTTTGCATGCGTTCCTTAGGGACTTAGAAGAAGAGGACCCAAGCGAGACCCAAATTGGAATTTGGGCCCAAAGGCGCCAGGAGGCGAGAGAGAGACTGGGAACTCTTCCTATTACTCCCAGCAGTCACTTCCAAGGTGTTTCAGTGGCCCCAGATGAGTTTTGCACGCGTTCCTTAGCTACTAAGCAAAAGAGGACCCAGGCGAGACCCAAATTGGAATTTGGGCCAAAAGGCGCCAGGAGGCAAGAGAGACACAGGGAACTCTTCCTATTAGTCCTAGTAGTCACTTCCAAGGTGTTGCAGTGGCCCGAGATGAGTTTTGTACGCATTCCTTAGCGACTCACCATAAGAGGACCCAGGCGAGACCCAAATTGGAATTTGGGCCCAAAGGTGCCAGGAGGCAAGAGAGAGACAGGGAACTCTTCCTGTTAGTCCTAGCAGTCACTTCCAAGGTGTTTCAGTGGCCCGAGATGAGTTTTGTACGCGTTCCTTAGCGACTCAGCAAAAGAGGACGTAGGCGAGACCCAAATTGGAATTTGGGCCCAATGGCACCCGGAGGCGATAGAGAGATAGGGAACTCCTCCAATTAGTCCTAGCAGTCACTTCTAAGATGTTTCAGTTGCCCGAGATGAGTTTTGTACGCTTTCCTTAGCGACTTAGCAAAAGAGGACCCAGACGAGACCCAAATTGGAATTTGGGCCCAAAGGCACCCAGAGGCGAGAGAGAGACAGGGAACTCTTCCAATTAGTCCTAGCAGTCACTTCCAAGGTGTTTCAGTGGCCCGAGATGAGTTTTGTACGCTTTCCTTAGCGACTCAGCAAAAGAGGACCCAGGCGAGACCCAAATTGGAATTTGGGCCCAATGGCACCCAGAGGCGAGAGAGAGACAGGGAACTCCTTCAATTAGTCCTAGCAGTCACTTCCAAGATGTTTCAGTGGCCCGAAATGAGTTTTGTACGCGTTCCTTAGCGACTCAGCAAAAAAGGACCGAGACGAGACCCAAATTGGAATTTGGGCCCAATGGCACCCGGAGGCGAGAGAGAGACAGGGAACTCCTCCAATTAGTCCTAGTAGTCACTTCCAAGGTGTTTCAGTGGCCCGAGATGAGTTTTGTATGCGTTCCTTAGCGACTCAGCAAAAGAGGACCCAAGCGAGACCCAAATTGGAATTTGGGCCCAATGGCACCCGGAGGCGAGAGAGAGACAGGGAACTCCTCCAATTAGTCCTAGAAGTCACTTCCAAGGTGTTTCAGTGGCCCGAGATGAGTTTTGTACGCGTTCCTTAGCGACTCAGCAAAAGAGGACCCAGGCGAGTCCCAAATTGGAATTTGGGCCCAAAGGTGCCAGGAGGCAAGAGAGAGACAGGGAACTCTTCCTATTAGTCCTAGCAGTCACTTCCAAGGTGTTTGAGTGGCCCGAGATGAGTTTTGCACGCGTTCCTTAGCGACTCAGCAAAAGAGGACCCAGGCGAGACCCAAATTGCAATTTGGGCCCAATGGCACGCGGAGGCGAGAGAGAGACAGGGAACTCCTCCAATTAGTCCTAGCAGTCACTTCCAAGGTGTTTCAGTGGCCCGAGATGAGTATTGTACGCTTTCCGTAGCGACTCAGCAAAAGAGGACCCAGGCGAGACCCAAATTTGAATTTTGGCCCAATGGCACCCAGAGGCGAGAGAGAGACAGGGAACTCGTCCAATTAGTCCTAGCAGTCACTTGCAAGATGTTTCAGTGGCCAGAAATGAGTTTTGTACGCGTTCCTTAGCGACTCAGCAAAAAAGGACCGAGACGAGACCCAAATTGCAATTTGGGCCCAATGGCACGCGGAGGCGAGAGAGAGACAGGGAACTCCTCCAATTAGTACTAGTTGTCACTTCCAAGGTGTTTCAGTGGCCCCAGATGAGTTTTGTGTGCGTTCCTTAGCGACTCAGCAAAAGAGGACCCAGGCGAGACCCAAATTGGAATTTGGGCCCAATGGCACCCGGAGGCGAGAGAGAGACAGGGAACTCCTCCTATTAGTCCTAAAAGTCACTTCCAAGGTGTTTTTGTGGCCCGAGATGAGTTTTGTACGTGTTCCTTAGCGAGTGGCTTGAGATGAGTTTTGTACGTGTTCCTTAGTGACTCAGCAAAAGAAGACCCAGGCGAGACCAAAATTGGAATTTGGGCCCAATGGCACCCGGAGGCGAGAGAGAGACAGGGAACTCCTCCAATTAGTCCTAGCAGTCACTTCCAAGGTGTTTTAGTAGCCCATGATGAGTTTTGCACGTGTTCCTTAGGGACTTAGCAAAAGAGGACCCAAGCGAGACCCAAATTCGAATTTGGGCCCAAAGGCGCTAGGAGGCGAGAGAGAGACAAGAAACTCTTCCTATTAGTCCTAGCAGTCACTTTCCAGGTGTTTCTGTAGCCCGTGATGAGTTTTGCACGCGTTCCTTAGGGAATTAGCAGAAGAGGACCCAAGCGAGACCCAAATTGAAATTTTGGCCCAAAGGCGCCTGGAGGCGAGAGAGAGACTGAGAACTCTTCTTATTACTCCCAGCAGTCACTTCCAAGGTGTTTCAGTGGCCCGAGATGAGTTGTGCACGAGTTCCTTAGTGACTCAGCAAAAGAGGACCCAGGCAAGACCCAAATTGGAATTTGGGCCCAATGGCACCCGGAGGCGAGAGAGAGACAGGGAACTCCTCCAGTTAGTCCTAGCAGTCAATTCCAAGATGTTTCAGTGGCCCGAGATGTGTTTTGTACGCGTTCCTTAGCGACTCAGCAAAGGAGGTCCCAGACGAGACCCAAATTGGAATTTGGGCCTAATGGCACCCAGAGGCGAGAGAGAGACAGAGAACTCTTCCTATTAGTCCTAGCAGTCACTTCCAAGGTGTTTCAGTGGCCCGAGATGAGTTTTGTACGCTTTCCTTAGCGACTCAGCAAAAGAGGACCCACGCGAGACCCAAATTGGAATTATGGCCCAATGGCACCCGGAGGCGAGAGAGAGACAGGGAACTCGTCCAATTAGTCCTTGCAGTCACTTCCAAGATGTTTCAGTGGCCCGAAATGAGTTTTGTACGCGTTTCTTAGCGACTCAGCAAAAAAGGACCTAGACAAGACCCAAATTGGAATTTGGGCCCAATGGCACGCGCAGGCGAGAGAGAGACATGGAACTCCTCCAATTAGTCCTAGCAGTCACTTCCAAGGTGTTTCAGTAGCCCATGATGAGTTTTGCACGCGTTCCTTAGGGACTTAGTAGAAGAGGACCCAAGCGAGACCCACATTGGAATTTGGGCCCAAAGACGCCAGGAGGCGAGAGAGAGACTGAGAACTCTTCCTATTACTTCCAGCAGTCACTTCCAAGGTGTTTCATTGGCCCGAGATGAGTTTTGCACGCGTTCCTTAGCGACTCAGCAAAAGAGGACCCAGGTAAGACCCAAATTGGAATTTGGGCCCAAAGGCGCCAGGAGGCAAGGGAGAGACAGGGAACTCTTCCTATTAGTCCTAGCAGTCACTTCCAAGGTGTTTCAGTGGCCCGAGATGAGTTTTGTACGCGTTCCTTAGCGACTCAGCAAAAGAGGACCCAGGCGTGACCCAAATTGGAATTTAGGCCCAAAGGTGCCAGGAGGCAAAAGAGAGACAGGGAACTCTTCCTATTAGTCCTAGCAGTCATTTCAATGGTGCTTCAGTTGCCCGAGATGAGTTTTGCACGTGTTCCTTAGCGACTCAGCAAAAAAGGACCCAGGCGAGACCCAAATTAGAATTTGGGCCCAAAGGTGCCAAGAGGCGAGAGAGAGACAGGGAACTCTTCCTATTAGTCCTAGCAGTCACTTCCAAGGTGTTTTAGTGGCCCGACATGAGTTTTGCACGGCTTCTTTAGCGTCTCAACAAAAGTGGACCCAGGCGAAACCCAACTTTGAATATGGGCTCAAAGGCGCCAGGAGGCGAGAGAGAGACTGGGAACTCTTCCTATTAGTCCTAGCAGTTACTTCCAAGGTGTTACAGTGGCCCGAGATGAGTTTTGTATGTGTTCCTTAGCGACTCAATAAAAGAGGACCCAGGCGAGACTCAAATTGGAATTTGGGCCCAAAGGCGCTAGGAGGCGAGAGACAGGGAACTCTTCTTATTAGTCCTAGCAGTCACTTCCAAGGTGTTTTAGTGGCCCGACATGAGTTGTGCACGTGTTCCTTAGCGTCTCAACAAAAGGACCCAGCCGAAACCCAACTTCAAATTGGGGCCCAAAGGCGCCACGAGGCGAGAGAGAGACTGAGAACTCTTCCTATTAGTCCTAGCAGTCACTTCCAAGGAGTTTCGGTGGCCCGAGACGTGTTTTGCACGTGTTCCTTAGCGACTCAGTAAAAGAGGACCCAGGCGAGACCCAAATTGGAATTTGGGCCCAAAGGCGCCAGGAGGCAAGAGACAGACAAGGAACTCCTCCAATTAGTCCTAGCAGTCACTTCCAAGGTGTTTCAGTGGCCCGAGATGAGTTTTGCACGTGTTCCTTAGCGAGTCTGCAAAAGAGGACCCAGGCGAGACCCAAATTGGAATTTGGGCCCAAAGGCGCCAGGAGGCAAGAGACAGACAAGGAACTCCTCCAATTAGTCCTAGCAGTCACTTCAAAGGTGTTTCAGTAGCCCATGATGAGTTTTGCACGCGTTCCTTAGGGACTTAGCAAAAGAGGACCCAAGCGAGACCTAAATTGGATTTTAGGCCCAAAGGCGCCTGAAGGCGAGAGAGAGACTGAGAACTCTTCCTATTACTCCTAGCAGTCACTTCCAAGGTGTTTCAGTGGCCCGAGATGAGTTTTATACGCGTTCCTTAGCGACTCAGCTAAAGAGGACCCAGGCGAGACCCAAATTGGAATTTCGGCCCAATGGCACCCGGAGCCGAGAGAGAGACAACGAACTCCTCCAATTAGTCCCAGCAGTCACTTCCAAGGTGTTTTAGTGGGCCGAGATGAGTTTTGTTCGTGTTCTTTAGCAACTTAGCAAAAGAGGACGCAGGCGAGACCCAAATTGGAATTTGGGCCCAATGGTGCCAGGAGGCAAGAGAGAGACAGGGAACTCATCCAATTAGTCCTAGCAGTCACTTCCAAGGTGTTTCAGTTGCCCAAGATGAGTTTTGTACGTGTTCCTTAGCGACTCAGCAAAAGAGGACCCAGGCGAGACCCAAATTGGAATTTCGGCCCAATGGCACCCGGAGGCGAGAGAGAGACAGGGAACTCCTCCAATTAGTCCCAGTAGTCACTTCCAAGGTGTTTTAGTGGGCCGAGATAAGTTTTTTTCGTGTTCCTTAGCAACTCAGCAAAAGAGGACGCAGGCGACACCCAAATTGGAATTTGGGCCCAATGGTGCCAGGAGGCAAGAGAGAGACAGGGAACTCCTCCAATTAGTCCTAGCAGTCACTTCCAAGGTGTTTCAGTGTCCCGAGATGAGTTTTGTACGCGTACCTTAGCGACTCAACAAAAGAGGACCCAGGCGAGACCCAAATTGGAATTTGGGCACAAAGGCGCCAGGAGGCGAGAGAGAGACAGGGAACTCTTCCTATTAGTCCTAAAAGTCACTTCCAAGGTGTTTTAGTGGCCCGAGATGAGTTTTGTACGTGTTCCTTAGCGAGTGGCTTGAGATGAGTTTTGTACGTGTTCCTTAGCGACTCAGCAAAAGAGGACCCAGGCGAGACCCAAATTGGAATTTGGGCCCAATGCCACCCGGAGGCGAGAGAGAGACAGGGAACTCCTCCAATTAGTCCTAGCAGTCACTTCCAAGGTGTTTCAGTGGCCCGAGATGAGTTTTGTACGCGTTCCTTAGCGACTCAGCAAAAGAGGACCCAGGCGAGACCCAAATTGGAATTTGGGCCCAAAGGCGCCAGGAGGCGAGAGAGAGACAGGGAACTCTTCCTATTAGTCCTAGCAGTCACTTCCAAGGTGTTTCAGTGGCCCGAGATGAGTTTTGTACGCGTTCCTTAGCGACTCAGCAAAAGAGAACCCAGGCAAGACCCAAATTGGAATTTGGGCCCAAAGGCGCCAGGAGGCAAGAGAGAAACATGGAACTCTTCCTATTAGTCCTAGCAGTCACTTCCAAGATGTTTTAGTGGCCCGAGATCAGTTTTGTACGAGTTACTTAGCGACTCATCAAAAGAGGACCCTGGCGAGACCCAAATTGGAATTTGGGCCCAATGGCACCCGGAGGCGAGGGAGAGACAGGGAACTCCTCCAATCAGTCCTAGCAGTCACTTCCAAGGTGTTTCAGTGGCCCGAGATGAGTTTTGTACGTGTTCCTTAACGACTCAGCAAAAGAGGACCCAGGCGAGACCCAAATTGGACTTTGGGCCCAATGGCACCCGGAGGCGAGAGAGAGACAGGGAACTTCTCCAATTAGTCCTAGCAGTCACTTCCAAGGTGTTTCAGTGGCCCGAGATGAGTTTGGTATGCGTTCCTTAGCGACTCAGCAAAAGAGGACCCAGACGAGATCCAAATTTGAATTTGGGCACAATGGCACCAAGAGGCGAGAGAGAGACAGGGAACTCCTCCAATTAGTCCTAGCAGTCACTTCAAAGGTCTTTCAGTGGCCTGAGATGAGTTTTGCACGTGTTCCTTAGCGACTCAGCAAAAAAGGACCAAGGCTAGACCCAAATTGGAATTTGGGCCCAAAGGCGCCAGGAGGCGAGAGAGAGACAGGGAACTCTTCCTATTAGTCCTAGCAGTCACTTCCAAGGTGTTTCAGTGGCCCGAGATGAATTTTGTACGCGTTCCTTAGCGACACAGCAAAAGAGGACCCAGGCGAGACCCAAATAGGAAATTGGGCCCAAAGGCGCCAAGAGGCGAGAGAGAGACAGGGAACTCTTCCTATTAGTCCTAGCAGTTACTTCCAAGGTGTTACAGTGGCCCGAGATGAGTTTTGTATGTGTTCCTTAGCGACTCAATAAAAGAGGACCCAGGCGAGACTCAAATTGGAATTTGGGCCCAAAGGCGCTAGGAGGCGAGAGACAGGGAACTCTTCTTATTAGTCCTAGCAGTCACTTCCAAGGTGTTTTAGTGGCCCGACATGAGTTTTGCACGTGTTCCTTAGCGTCTCAACAAAAGGACCCAGGCGAAAACCAACTTCAAATTGGGGCCCAAAGGCGCCACGAGGCGAGAGAGAGACTGAAAACTCTTCCTATTAGTCCTAGCAGTCACTTCCAAGGAGTTTCGGTGGCCCGAGACGTGTTTTGCACGTGTTCCTTAGCGACTCAGTAAAAGAGGACCCAGGCGAGACCCAAATTGGAATTTGGGCCCAAAGGCGCCAGGAGGCAAGAGACAGACAAGGAACTCCTCCAATTAGTCCTAGCAGTCACTTCCAAGGTGTTTCAGTAGCCCATGATGTGTTTTGCACGCGTTCCTTAGGGACTTAGCAGAAGAGGACCCAAGCGAGACCCAAATTGGAATTTGGGCCCAAATGAGCCTAGAGGCGAGGGGGAGCTTGAGAACTCTTCCTATTACTCCCAGCAGTCACTTCCAAGGTGTTTCAGTGGCCCGAGATGAGTTTTGTACGCGTTCCTTAGCGACTCAGCAAAAGAGGACCCAGGTAAGACCCAAATTGGAATTTGGTCCCAAAGGCGCCAGGAGGAAAGGGAGAGACAGGGAACTCCTCCAATTAGTCCCAGCAGTCACTTCCAAGTTGTTTTAGTGGCCGAGATGAGTTTTGTTCGTGTTCCTTTATCAAATAGCAAAAGAGGA
>NW_020874291.1:8101025-8103525 GCF_003935025.1 Abrus precatorius | reverse complement strand
AGGAGGGCACCAGGGTGCGAAAAAACGCACCAGGAGGGCACCATGGTGCATAAAAACGCACCAGGAGGGCACCAGGGTGCATAAAAACGCACCAGGAGGGCACCAGGGTGCATAAAAACGCACCAGGAGGGCACCAGGGTGCGAAAAACGCACCAGGAGGGCACCATGGTGCATAAAAACGCACCAAGTAGGCACCAGGGTGCATAAAAACGCACCAGGAGGGCACCAGGGTGCATAAAAACGCACCAGGAGGGCACCAGGGTGCGAAAAAAACGCACCAAGAGGGCACCATGGTGCATAAAAACGCACCAAGAGGGCACCATGGTGCGAAAAACGCACCAAGAGGGCACCATGGTGCATAAAAACGCACCATGAGGGCACCAGGGTGCGAAAAACGCACCAGGAGGGCACCATGGTGCATAAAAACGCACCAGGAGGGCACCATGGTGCATAAAAACGCACCAGGAGGGCACCATGGTGCATAAAAACGCACCAAGTAGGCACCAGGGTGCATAAAAACGCACCAGGAGGGCACCAGGGTGCATAAAAACGCACCAGGAGGGCACCAGGGTGCGAAAAACGCACCAAGTAGGCACCATGGTGCATAAAAACGCACCAGGAGGGCACCAGGGTGCATAAAAACGCACCAGGAGGGCACCAGGGTGCATAAAAACGCACCAGGAGGGCACCAGGGTGCATAAAAACGCACCAGGTAGGCACCAGGGTGGGCATGAAGAGGCACCATGATGGGCACCAAGAGGCACCAAGGTGGGCATCAAGGTGCACCATGGTGGGCATCAAGAGGCACCAAGGTGGGCACCAAGAGGCACCAAGGTGCACCATGGTGGGTATCAAGAGGGACCAAGGTGGGCATCAAGAGGCACCAAGGTGTGCATGAAGGTGCACCATGGTGGGCACCAAGAGGCACCATGGTGGGCACCAAGAGGCACCAAGGTGGGTATCAAGAGGCACCAAGGTGGGCATCAAGAGGCACCAAGGTGGGCATCAAGAGGCACCAAGGTGTGCATCAAGGTGCACCATGGTGGGCACCAAGAGGCACCATGGTGGGCACCAAGAGGCACCATGGTGGGTAGCAAGAGGCACCAAGGTGGGCACCAAGAGGCACCAAGGTGGGTATCAAGAGGCACCAAGGTGGGCATCAAGAGGCACCAAGGTGGGTATCAAGAGGCACCAAGGTGGGCATCAAGAGGCACCAAGGTGTGCATCAAGGTGCACCATGGTGGGCATCAAGAGGCACCAAGGTGGGCACCAAGAGGCACCAAGAGGCACCAAGGTGTGCATCAAGGTGCACCATGGTGGGCATCAAGAGGCACCAAGGTGGGCACCAAGAGGCACCAAGAGGCACCAAGGTGGGTATCAAGAAGCACCAAGGTGGGTATCAAGAGGCACCAAGGTGGGCATCAAGGTGCACCATGGTGCGATGATTCGGAGAAAAATTCATTATAAATCATTCCCTTGGGGAAATGTAACGAAACTTTGCAGACACATTTGGTGTTATTTTGTGTGAATGCCTGCAAAAAATCAGGTCAAAATTCGATCTCTAGGTGCCTTTTTCTATTTTCCCCGGTTTTTCATAATCTGCCGATTCAAAAATTCATTAAAAATTCATCCCTTGGAGAAAAAATCTAAAACTTTGTGGACGTGAATATATTGTGTTTGTGAGCCTCCCTGCAAAAAATCACGTCAAAATTCGATCTCTAGGTCCCGATATGGACTTATGTCTGCTCAGAAAAAAGGTATCTACTACTACAATTTTGGCTTTTGCATAATAACCTATTATAGGGGGGGGCTGCACCTCACCAACCACGCCCACAGTGGGAGGTGCGGTGCTGCCTTGGGGCCCCTCCCCCATGCTCATGCAAGTCTCCCCTCACTTGTGTGGCTTGGTTTTCCATGGCATTGGGTTTATTGATTCGTCAATTATCCAGAAACCGAATGTTGGCCGACTTCGGCCGAGTCTCGGTGCGTCCCTCGGAAATTTGTGGGCATCGTGGCGTGGCTTATTCTTGCATCAACGATGCATGGGCAGGGTCTATTGGGTGCATTTTCCTTTGTCCCTCTCGATTTTAAGTGCTCCCGGGTGACTTTGTTCTTGTTGAGGTGTGAGGAGAGTTATAAAACGGTGAACCAGCGTTGGATTTTTCCAACAACGCGTGCACTTTTTGCAGTGGCAATAGGCATGCGGGCATCATGTTCCTGGAGTTGGTCCCTATGGATATGGTTGTTCTTCCAGTTTGTGATGGTTGCATGTTGACGGGTGACACCACAGTGCCCGCGGTCAACACGAGGATTTTAATGGATGCCACTTGGCTCGGTGTCTTGCATGTGATGATAGGGATGGGCAAGGTGATGCCTTAGGCATTATTGAACCTACCCTTGAATGTGTGCTTGGCTGGTGGTTTGCCGCACTCGATCTGAACGACATCCATTAAAATCCCCGACTCTGGGTTATGTGATTGCTTTTGCATGGCATCGTGTA
>NW_020874291.1:8048525-8051025 GCF_003935025.1 Abrus precatorius | reverse complement strand
GTGCCTCTTGGTGCCTCTTGGTGCCCACCTTGGTGCCTCTTGATGCCCACCATGGTGCACCTTGATGCACACCTTGGTGCCTCTTGGTGCCTCTTGGTGCCCACCTTGGTGCCTCTTGATGCCCACCATGGTGCACCTTGATGCACACCTTGGTGCCTCTTGATGCCCACCTTGGTGCCTCTTGATACCCACCTTGGTGCCTCTTGATGCCCACCTTGGTGCCTCTTGATACCCACCTTGGTGCCTCTTGGTGCCCACCTTGGTGCCTCTTGCTACCCACCATGGTGCCTCTTGGTGCCCACCATGGTGCCTCTTGGTGCCCACCATGGTGCACCTTGATGCACACCTTGGTGCCTCTTGATGCCCACCTTGGTGCCTCTTGATGCCCACCTTGGTGCCTCTTGATACCCACCTTGGTGCCTCTTGGTGCCCACCATGGTGCCTCTTGGTGCCCACCATGGTGCACCTTCATGCACACCTTGGTGCCTCTTGATGCCCACCTTGGTCCCTCTTGATACCCACCATGGTGCACCTTGGTGCCTCTTGGTGCCCACCTTGGTGCCTCTTGATGCCCACCATGGTGCACCTTGATGCCCACCTTGGTGCCTCTTGGTGCCCATCATGGTGCCTCTTCATGCCCACCCTGGTGCCTACCTGGTGCGTTTTTATGCACCCTGGTGCCCTCCTGGTGCGTTTTTATGCACCCTGGTGCCCTCCTGGTGCGTTTTTATGCACCCTGGTGCCCTCCTGGTGCGTTTTTATGCACCATGGTGCCTACTTGGTGCGTTTTTCGCACCCTGGTGCCCTCCTGGTGCGTTTTTATGCACCCTGGTGCCCTCCTGGTGCGTTTTTATGCACCCTGGTGCCTACTTGGTGCGTTTTTATGCACCATGGTGCCCTCCTGGTGCGTTTTTATGCACCATGGTGCCCTCCTGGTGCGTTTTTATGCACCATGGTGCCCTCCTGGTGCGTTTTTCGCACCCTGGTGCCCTCATGGTGCGTTTTTATGCACCATGGTGCCCTCTTGGTGCGTTTTTCGCACCATGGTGCCCTCTTGGTGCGTTTTTCGCACCATGGTGCCCTCTTGGTGCGTTTTTATGCACCATGGTGCCCTCTTGGTGCGTTTTTCGCACCCTGGTGCCCTCCTGGTGCGTTTTTATGCACCCTGGTGCCCTCCTGGTGCGTTTTTATGCACCCTGGTGCCTACTTGGTGCGTTTTTATGCACCATGGTGCCCTCCTGGTGCGTTTTTCGCACCCTGGTGCCCTCCTGGTGCGTTTTTATGCACCCTGGTGCCCTCCTGGTGCGTTTTTATGCACCCTGGTGCCCTCCTGGTGCGTTTTTATGCACCATGGTGCCCTCCTGGTGCGTTTTTCGCACCCTGGTGCCCTCCTGGTGCGTTTTTATGCACCATGGTGCCCTCCTGGTGCGTTTTTATGCACCCTGGTGCCCTCCTGGTGCGTTTTTATGCACCATGGTGCCCTCCTGGTGCGTTTTTCGCACCCTGGTGCCCTCCTGGTGCGTTTTTATGCACCATGGTGCCCTCCTGGTGCGTTTTTATGCACCATGGTGCCTACCTGGTGCGTTTTTCGCACCCTGGTGCCCTCCTGGTGCGTTTTTATGCACCCTGGTGCCTACTTGGTGCGTTTTTATGCACCATGGTGCCCTCCTGGTGCGTTTTTCTGCACCCTGGTGCCCTCCTGGTGCGTTTTTCTGCACCATGGTGCCTACCTGGTGCGTTTTTCTGCACCATGGTGCCTACCTGGTGCGTTTTTCGCACCCTGGTGCCCTCCTGGTGCGTTTTTCTGCACCCTGGTGCCTACTTGGTGCGTTTTTATGCACCATGGTGCCCTCCTGGTGCGTTTTTATGCACCATGGTGCCCTCCTGGTGCGTTTTTATGCACCATGGTGCCCTCCTGGTGCGTTTTTATGCACCATGGTGCCCTCCTGGTGCGTTTTTCGCACCCTGGTGCCCTCTTGGTGCGTTTTTATGCACCATGGTGCCCTCTTGGTGCGTTTTTCGCACCATGGTGCCCTCTTGGTGCGTTTTTATGCACCATGGTGCCCTCTTGGTGCGTTTTTCGCACCCTGGTGCCCTCCTGGTGCGTTTTTATGCACCCTGGTGCCCTCCTGGTGCGTTTTTATGCACCCTGGTGCCCTCCTGGTGCGTTTTTATGCACCCTGGTGCCTACTTGGTGCGTTTTTATGCACCATGGTGCCCTCCTGGTGCGTTTTTCGCACCCTGGTGCCCTCCTGGTGCGTTTTTATGCACCCTGGTGCCCTCCTGGTGCGTTTTTATGCACCCTGGTGCCCTCCTGGTGCGTTTTTATGCACCATGGTGCCCTCTTGGTGCGTTTTTATGCACCATGGTGCCCTCTTGGTGCGTTTTTCGCACCCTGGTGCCCTCCTGGTGCGTTTTTATGCACCCTGGTGCCCTCCTGGTGCGTTTTTATGCACCCTGGTGCCTACTTGGTGCGTTTTTATGCACCATGGTGCCCTCC
>NW_020874291.1:8041025-8043525 GCF_003935025.1 Abrus precatorius | reverse complement strand
AACGCACCAAGAGGGCACCATGGTGCATAAAAACGCACCAAGAGGGCACCATGGTGCAAAAAACGCACCAAGAGGGCACCATGGTGCATAAAAACGCACCAAGAGGGCACCAGGGTGCGAAAAACGCACCAGGAGGGCACCATGGTGCATAAAAACGCACCAGGAGGGCACCATGGTGCATAAAAACGCACCAGGAGGGCACCATGGTGCATAAAAACGCACCAGGAGGGCACCATGGTGCATAAAAACGCACCAAGTAGGCACCAGGGTGCAGAAAAACGCACCAGGAGGGCACCAGGGTGCGAAAAACGCACCAGGTAGGCACCATGGTGCAGAAAAACGCACCAGGTAGGCACCATGGTGCAGAAAAACGCACCAGGAGGGCACCAGGGTGCAGAAAAACGCACCAGGAGGGCACCATGGTGCATAAAAACGCACCAAGTAGGCACCAGGGTGCATAAAAACGCACCAGGAGGGCACCAGGGTGCGAAAAACGCACCAGGTAGGCACCATGGTGCATAAAAACGCACCAGGAGGGCACCATGGTGCATAAAAACGCACCAGGAGGGCACCAGGGTGCGAAAAACGCACCAGGAGGGCACCATGGTGCATAAAAACGCACCAGGAGGGCACCAGGGTGCATAAAAACGCACCAGGAGGGCACCATGGTGCATAAAAACGCACCAGGAGGGCACCAGGGTGCGAAAAACGCACCAGGAGGGCACCATGGTGCATAAAAACGCACCAGGAGGGCACCAGGGTGCATAAAAACGCACCAGGAGGGCACCAGGGTGCATAAAAACGCACCAGGAGGGCACCAGGGTGCGAAAAACGCACCAGGAGGGCACCATGGTGCATAAAAACGCACCAAGTAGGCACCAGGGTGCATAAAAACGCACCAGGAGGGCACCAGGGTGCATAAAAACGCACCAGGAGGGCACCAGGGTGCGAAAAACGCACCAAGAGGGCACCATGGTGCATAAAAACGCACCAAGAGGGCACCATGGTGCGAAAAACGCACCAAGAGGGCACCATGGTGCGAAAAACGCACCAAGAGGGCACCATGGTGCATAAAAACGCACCATGAGGGCACCAGGGTGCGAAAAACGCACCAGGAGGGCACCATGGTGCATAAAAACGCACCAGGAGGGCACCATGGTGCATAAAAACGCACCAGGAGGGCACCATGGTGCATAAAAACGCACCAAGTAGGCACCAGGGTGCATAAAAACGCACCAGGAGGGCACCAGGGTGCATAAAAACGCACCAGGAGGGCACCAGGGTGCGAAAAACGCACCAAGTAGGCACCATGGTGCATAAAAACGCACCAGGAGGGCACCAGGGTGCATAAAAACGCACCAGGAGGGCACCAGGGTGCATAAAAACGCACCAGGAGGGCACCAGGGTGCATAAAAACGCACCAGGTAGGCACCAGGGTGGGCATGAAGAGGCACCATGATGGGCACCAAGAGGCACCAAGGTGGGCATCAAGGTGCACCATGGTGGGCATCAAGAGGCACCAAGGTGGGCACCAAGAGGCACCAAGGTGCACCATGGTGGGTATCAAGAGGGACCAAGGTGGGCATCAAGAGGCACCAAGGTGTGCATGAAGGTGCACCATGGTGGGCACCAAGAGGCACCATGGTGGGCACCAAGAGGCACCAAGGTGGGTATCAAGAGGCACCAAGGTGGGCATCAAGAGGCACCAAGGTGGGCATCAAGAGGCACCAAGGTGTGCATCAAGGTGCACCATGGTGGGCACCAAGAGGCACCATGGTGGGCACCAAGAGGCACCATGGTGGGTAGCAAGAGGCACCAAGGTGGGCACCAAGAGGCACCAAGGTGGGTATCAAGAGGCACCAAGGTGGGCATCAAGAGGCACCAAGGTGGGTATCAAGAGGCACCAAGGTGGGCATCAAGAGGCACCAAGGTGTGCATCAAGGTGCACCATGGTGGGCATCAAGAGGCACCAAGGTGGGCACCAAGAGGCACCAAGAGGCACCAAGGTGTGCATCAAGGTGCACCATGGTGGGCATCAAGAGGCACCAAGGTGGGCACCAAGAGGCACCAAGAGGCACCAAGGTGGGTATCAAGAAGCACCAAGGTGGGTATCAAGAGGCACCAAGGTGGGCATCAAGGTGCACCATGGTGCGATGATTCGGAGAAAAATTCATTATAAATCATTCCCTTGGGGAAATGTAACGAAACTTTGCAGACACATTTGGTGTTATTTTGTGTGAATGCCTGCAAAAAATCAGGTCAAAATTCGATCTCTAGGTGCCTTTTTCTATTTTCCCCGGTTTTTCATAATCTGCCGATTCAAAAATTCATTAAAAATTCATCCCTTGGAGAAAAAATCTAAAACTTTGTGGACGTGAATATATTGTGTTTGTGAGCCTCCCTGCAAAAAATCACGTCAAAATTCGATCTCTAGGTCCCGATATGGACTTATGTCTGCTCAGAAAAAAGGTATCTACTACTACAATTTTGGCTTTTGCAT
>NW_020874291.1:8016025-8018525 GCF_003935025.1 Abrus precatorius | reverse complement strand
CCGAGCCAAGTGGCATCCATTAAAATCCTCGTGTTGACCGCGGGCACTGTGGTGTCACCCGTCAACATGCAACCATCACAAACTGGAAGAACAACCATATCCATAGGGACCAACTCCAGGAACATGATGCCCGCATGCCTATTGCCACTGCAAAAAGTGCACGCGTTGTTGGAAAAATCCAACGCTGGTTCACCGTTTTATAACTCTCCTCACACCTCAACAAGAACAAAGTCACCCGGGAGCACTTAAAATCGAGAGGGACAAAGGAAAATGCACCCAATAGACCCTGCCCATGCATCGTTGATGCAAGAATAAGCCACGCCACGATGCCCACAAATTTCCGAGGGACGCACCGAGACTCGGCCGAAGTCGGCCAACATTCGGTTTCTGGATAATTGACGAATCAATAAACCCAATGCCATGGAAAACCAAGCCACACAAGTGAGGGGAGACTTGCATGAGCATGGGGGAGGGGCCCCAAGGCAGCACCGCACCTCCCACTGTGGGCGTGGTTGGTGAGGTGCAGCCCCCCCCTATAATAGGTTATTATGCAAAAGCCAAAATTGTAGTAGTAGATACCTTTTTTCTGAGCAGACATAAGTCCATATCGGGACCTAGAGATCGAATTTTGACGTGATTTTTTGCAGGGAGGCTCACAAACACAATATATTCACGTCCACAAAGTTTTAGATTTTTTCTCCAAGGGATGAATTTTTAATGAATTTTTGAATCGGCAGATTATGAAAAACCGGGGAAAATAGAAAAAGGCACCTAGAGATCGAATTTTGACCTGATTTTTTGCAGGCATTCACACAAAATAACACCAAATGTGTCTGCAAAGTTTCGTTACATTTCCCCAAGGGAATGATTTATAATGAATTTTTCTCCGAATCATCGCACCATGGTGCACCTTGATGCCCACCTTGGTGCCTCTTGATACCCACCTTGGTGCTTCTTGATACCCACCTTGGTGCCTCTTGGTGCCTCTTGGTGCCCACCTTGGTGCCTCTTGATGCCCACCATGGTGCACCTTGATGCACACCTTGGTGCCTCTTGGTGCCTCTTGGTGCCCACCTTGGTGCCTCTTGATGCCCACCATGGTGCACCTTGATGCACACCTTGGTGCCTCTTGATGCCCACCTTGGTGCCTCTTGATACCCACCTTGGTGCCTCTTGATGCCCACCTTGGTGCCTCTTGATACCCACCTTGGTGCCTCTTGGTGCCCACCTTGGTGCCTCTTGCTACCCACCATGGTGCCTCTTGGTGCCCACCATGGTGCCTCTTGGTGCCCACCATGGTGCACCTTGATGCACACCTTGGTGCCTCTTGATGCCCACCTTGGTGCCTCTTGATGCCCACCTTGGTGCCTCTTGATACCCACCTTGGTGCCTCTTGGTGCCCACCATGGTGCCTCTTGGTGCCCACCATGGTGCACCTTCATGCACACCTTGGTGCCTCTTGATGCCCACCTTGGTCCCTCTTGATACCCACCATGGTGCACCTTGGTGCCTCTTGGTGCCCACCTTGGTGCCTCTTGATGCCCACCATGGTGCACCTTGATGCCCACCTTGGTGCCTCTTGGTGCCCATCATGGTGCCTCTTCATGCCCACCCTGGTGCCTACCTGGTGCGTTTTTATGCACCCTGGTGCCCTCCTGGTGCGTTTTTATGCACCCTGGTGCCCTCCTGGTGCGTTTTTATGCACCCTGGTGCCCTCCTGGTGCGTTTTTATGCACCATGGTGCCTACTTGGTGCGTTTTTCGCACCCTGGTGCCCTCCTGGTGCGTTTTTATGCACCCTGGTGCCCTCCTGGTGCGTTTTTATGCACCCTGGTGCCTACTTGGTGCGTTTTTATGCACCATGGTGCCCTCCTGGTGCGTTTTTATGCACCATGGTGCCCTCCTGGTGCGTTTTTATGCACCATGGTGCCCTCCTGGTGCGTTTTTCGCACCCTGGTGCCCTCATGGTGCGTTTTTATGCACCATGGTGCCCTCTTGGTGCGTTTTTCGCACCATGGTGCCCTCTTGGTGCGTTTTTCGCACCATGGTGCCCTCTTGGTGCGTTTTTATGCACCATGGTGCCCTCTTGGTGCGTTTTTCGCACCCTGGTGCCCTCCTGGTGCGTTTTTATGCACCCTGGTGCCCTCCTGGTGCGTTTTTATGCACCCTGGTGCCTACTTGGTGCGTTTTTATGCACCATGGTGCCCTCCTGGTGCGTTTTTCGCACCCTGGTGCCCTCCTGGTGCGTTTTTATGCACCCTGGTGCCCTCCTGGTGCGTTTTTATGCACCCTGGTGCCCTCCTGGTGCGTTTTTATGCACCATGGTGCCCTCCTGGTGCGTTTTTCGCACCCTGGTGCCCTCCTGGTGCGTTTTTATGCACCATGGTGCCCTCCTGGTGCGTTTTTATGCACCCTGGTGCCCTCCTGGTGCGTTTTTATGCACCATGGTGCCCTCCTGGTGCGTTTTTCGCACCCTGGTGCCCTCCTGGTGCGTTTTTATG
>NW_020874291.1:8001025-8006025 GCF_003935025.1 Abrus precatorius | reverse complement strand
ACCATGGTGCACCTTGATGCACACCTTGGTGCCTCTTGATGCCCACCTTGGTGCCTCTTGATACCCACCTTGGTGCCTCTTGATGCCCACCTTGGTGCCTCTTGATACCCACCTTGGTGCCTCTTGGTGCCCACCTTGGTGCCTCTTGCTACCCACCATGGTGCCTCTTGGTGCCCACCATGGTGCCTCTTGGTGCCCACCATGGTGCACCTTGATGCACACCTTGGTGCCTCTTGATGCCCACCTTGGTGCCTCTTGATGCCCACCTTGGTGCCTCTTGATACCCACCTTGGTGCCTCTTGGTGCCCACCATGGTGCCTCTTGGTGCCCACCATGGTGCACCTTCATGCACACCTTGGTGCCTCTTGATGCCCACCTTGGTCCCTCTTGATACCCACCATGGTGCACCTTGGTGCCTCTTGGTGCCCACCTTGGTGCCTCTTGATGCCCACCATGGTGCACCTTGATGCCCACCTTGGTGCCTCTTGGTGCCCATCATGGTGCCTCTTCATGCCCACCCTGGTGCCTACCTGGTGCGTTTTTATGCACCCTGGTGCCCTCCTGGTGCGTTTTTATGCACCCTGGTGCCCTCCTGGTGCGTTTTTATGCACCCTGGTGCCCTCCTGGTGCGTTTTTATGCACCATGGTGCCTACTTGGTGCGTTTTTCGCACCCTGGTGCCCTCCTGGTGCGTTTTTATGCACCCTGGTGCCCTCCTGGTGCGTTTTTATGCACCCTGGTGCCTACTTGGTGCGTTTTTATGCACCATGGTGCCCTCCTGGTGCGTTTTTATGCACCATGGTGCCCTCCTGGTGCGTTTTTATGCACCATGGTGCCCTCCTGGTGCGTTTTTCGCACCCTGGTGCCTCATGGTGCGTTTTTATGCACCATGGTGCCCTCTTGGTGCGTTTTTCGCACCATGGTGCCCTCTTGGTGCGTTTTTCGCACCATGGTGCCCTCTTGGTGCGTTTTTTATGCACCATGGTGCCCTCTTGGTGCGTTTTTCGCACCCTGGTGCCCTCCTGGTGCGTTTTTATGCACCCTGGTGCCCTCCTGGTGCGTTTTTATGCACCCTGGTGCCTACTTGGTGCGTTTTTATGCACCATGGTGCCCTCCTGGTGCGTTTTTCGCACCCTGGTGCCCTCCTGGTGCGTTTTTATGCACCCTGGTGCCCTCCTGGTGCGTTTTTATGCACCCTGGTGCCCTCCTGGTGCGTTTTTATGCACCATGGTGCCCTCCTGGTGCGTTTTTCGCACCCTGGTGCCCTCCTGGTGCGTTTTATGCACCATGGTGCCCTCCTGGTGCGTTTTTATGCACCCTGGTGCCCTCCTGGTGCGTTTTTATGCACCATGGTGCCCTCCTGGTGCGTTTTTCGCACCCTGGTGCCCTCCTGGTGCGTTTTTATGCACCATGGTGCCCTCCTGGTGCGTTTTTTATGCACCATGGTGCTACCTGGTGTTTTCGCACCCTGGTGCCCTCCTGCGTTTTTATGCACCCTGGTGCCTATTGGTGCGTTTTTATGCACCATGGTGCCCTCCTGGTGCGTTTTTCTGCACCCTGGTGCCCTCCTGGTGCGTTTTCTGCACCATGGTGCCTACCTGGTGCGTTTTTCTGCACCATGGTGCCTACCTGGTGCGTTTTTCGCACCCTGGTGCCCTCCTGGTGCGTTTTTCTGCACCCTGGTGCCTACTTGGTGCGTTTTTATGCACCATGGTGCCCTCCTGGTGCGTTTTTATGCACCATGGTGCCCTCCTGGTGCGTTTTTATGCACCATGGTGCCCTCCTGGTGCGTTTTTATGCACCATGGTGCCCTCCTGGTGCGTTTTTTCGCACCCTGGTGCCCCCTTGGTGCGTTTTTATGCACCATGGTGCCCTCCTGGTGCGTTTTTCGCACCCTGGTGCCCTCCTGGTGCGTTTTTATGCACCCTGGTGCCCTCCTGGTGCGTTTTTATGCACCCTGGTGCCCTCCTGGTGCGTTTTATGCACCCTGGTGCCCTCCTGGTGCGTTTTTATGCACCCTGGTGCCCTTACTTTGGTGCGTTTTTTATGCACCTGGTGCCTCCTGGTGCGTTTTTCATGTCCACCCATGGTGCCCTCCTGGTGCGTTTTTCGCACCTCTGGTGCTCCTTGTATCCAAGAGCGTTCAGGCTTCTTTGGACGCCTCTAATTTTCTTTTCCAACTCTCTCACCCGCGTCCATTGGTAGAATGTATACAACGAGTTAAACCCCAAGCCCGGCAAGAGCAGAACGATCTCCTCCCATGGCCTACATGTCAATAAGAATCTGTCTGCCGCCGCCGGCATCGCCGGCAGAAGACGAGCCGCACCTTTCGTGCAGCTCACCTCCCCAGCGGTAGACGGGTGCCAGCGACTCTGAATCGCTTTGATAACAGCCAAGAACCCCATCCTCCGAGACACGGCTTCCACGCTGTGCTTTTTAATCTTCTAGTCCTCGATACACCCTCTCAAAATACTCCCTACCCTCATTTCTCTCTGGACAAGTCTGGCCAGCATTTCTAACCGCCTGCGCTGCTTGGCACTAGAACTTTGCCCTATACCTCCATCATCTGCATCTTCGCTTATATAGTATCAGAACTAGTACTCTATAATACACAATACCAGTTACCCTCCACAGATCTAGCACCTTGCGATATATATATTCAAATTGTCACTACTCCCCGTGTTCAGGATTGGGTAATTGATCGCGCTGTGTGCTTGCCATATACACACGACACGATGAATGCGGACATGTATACGTTTCCTCAGGCTTCCCCTTCTGAGTAATCGAACTCCTAACTCTCACGTCAACAAGTCTCTCATCATCCCAAAACTAGCAATACACAATGCGGTATACGGGCCACTCCGTTTCACCTCACCACTCCGAAAGTTGATAGGGCAGAGAATTTGAATGAATGCGTCGCCGGCACAAAGGCCCGTGCGATCCGACGAGTTATCATGAATCATCAAAGCAACAGGCAGAGCCTGCGTTGACCTTTTATCTAATAAATGCATCCCTTCCAGAAGTCGGGGTTTGTTGCACGTATTAGCTCTAGAATTACTACGGTTATCCGAGTAGTAAATACCATCAAACAAACTATAACTGATTTAATGAGCCATTCGCAGTTTCACCAGTCTGAATTAGTTCATACTTACACATGCATGGCTTAATCTTTGAGACAAGCATATGACTTACTGGCTAGGGATCAACCAGGTAGCATCCATCAGTGACTCCTGCCCGTGATGCAGGATCTGCTTTAACTAACGAAAAAACAAATCAAGCACCAAGGCATGCGTCAACCGAGTGGTTAAGGGACATAACGGAGCATAAGCTCACACTCATTGCATGCACTGCATCCAAGAGAACAACACATGCATGTGCATCACAGTAGATGTAGCAATACAAAAACTAACATGACACACATGCACTGTTTTGGATATTTCCCAACGTCCCCACAGAGGGGGCTGGGTACAACAAGCCTTGCTAACCACACAAATGCCTTTTGATGGGTAGGCAACACAGGAACCAATAATAAGAACCAAGGCCATACAATGGCACAGGGCAAAGAATGAGAAGGTTACACGCCAAACTGTTCGATGCACATGCATAGAGCCAGTCAACAGAAGCATCCCAATTACAACTCACACGCCCTCACTTTGCTAGGCTCAGCACCACCAAACGAACCACACCCTTGCATTACCATAGGCAAGCAAGTATATGGAAACATCGAGTGATGCCTTGCCCGCTTCGCTAGGCATGACAAAAGTAGCACATTACCGAGAGGGACCGGAGCACCTTCAAAACACCAGATTTTGACGTCGAGACATCAAACCGGCCAAGAAAATTTGATAAATAAAAAAAGCAATGACACATTCAAAGGTTGTAAAATATCGAGAGGCAGCAGCACCTTCAAACGCATCATTGGTTTCGAGTTAAAATTTTGAGTGTAAAATTTTTTTCTCCCTCAGTCATGTGACTGCCTACACGATCCATGCAAAAGCAATCACATAACCCGAGTCGGGGATTTTAATGGATGTCGTTCAGATCGAGTGCGGCAAACCACCAGCCAAGCACACATTCAAGGTAGGTCAATAATGCCTAAGGCATCACTTTGCCCATGCCCTATCATCACATGCAAGACACCGAGCCACAGTGGCATCCATTAAAATCCTCGTGTTGACCGCGGGGCACTGTGGTGTCACCCGTCACATGCAACCATCACAAACTGGAAGAACAACCATATTCCATAAGGGACCAACTCCAGGAAACATGATGCCCGCATGCCTATTGCCACATGCAAAAAGTGCACGCGTTGTTGGAAAATCCAACGCTGGTTCACCGTTATAACTCTCCTCCAACACCTCAACAAGAACAAAGCACCCGGGAGCACTTAAAATCGAGAGGGACAAAGGAAAATGCACCCACATATGACCCCTGCCCATGCATCGTTGATGCAGAATAAGCCACGCCACGATGCCCACAAATTTCCGAGGGACGCACCGAGACTCGGCCGAAGTCGGCCAACATTCGGTTCTGGATAATTGACGAAATCAATAAACCCAATGCCATGGAAAACCAAGCACACAAGTGAGGGGAGACTTGCAATGAGCATGGGGGAGGGGCCCCAAGGCAGCACCGCACCTCCACTGTGGGCGTGGTTGGTGAGGTGGCAGCCCCCCCTATTAATAGGTTTATTATGCAAAGCCAAAATTGTAGTAGTAGATACCTTTTTCTGAGCAGACATAAGTCATATCGGGACCTTAGAGATCGAATTGACGTGATTTTTTGCAGGGAGGCTCACAACACAATATATTCACCGTCCACAAAGTTTAGATTTTTTCTCCAAGGGATGAATTTTTAATGAATTTTTGAATGGCAGATTATGAAAAACCGGGGAAAATAGAAAAAAGGCACCTAGACCCGCTCAGGCATAGTTCACCATCTTTCGGGTCCCGACAGGTATGCTCTCACTCGAACCCTTCACAGAAGATCAGGGTCGGTCGG
>NW_020874291.1:7993525-7996025 GCF_003935025.1 Abrus precatorius | reverse complement strand
TCGCACCATGGTGCACCTTGATGCCCACCTTGGTGCCTCTTGATACCCACCTTGGTGCTTCTTGATACCCACCTTGGTGCCTCTTGGTGCCTCTTGGTGCCCACCTTGGTGCCTCTTGATGCCCACCATGGTGCACCTTGATGCACACCTTGGTGCCTCTTGGTGCCTCTTGGTGCCCACCTTGGTGCCTCTTGATGCCCACCATGGTGCACCTTGATGCACACCTTGGTGCCTCTTGATGCCCACCTTGGTGCCTCTTGATACCCACCTTGGTGCCTCTTGATGCCCACCTTGGTGCCTCTTGATACCCACCTTGGTGCCTCTTGGTGCCCACCTTGGTGCCTCTTGCTACCCACCATGGTGCCTCTTGGTGCCCACCATGGTGCCTCTTGGTGCCCACCATGGTGCACCTTGATGCACACCTTGGTGCCTCTTGATGCCCACCTTGGTGCCTCTTGATGCCCACCTTGGTGCCTCTTGATACCCACCTTGGTGCCTCTTGGTGCCCACCATGGTGCCTCTTGGTGCCCACCATGGTGCACCTTCATGCACACCTTGGTGCCTCTTGATGCCCACCTTGGTCCCTCTTGATACCCACCATGGTGCACCTTGGTGCCTCTTGGTGCCCACCTTGGTGCCTCTTGATGCCCACCATGGTGCACCTTGATGCCCACCTTGGTGCCTCTTGGTGCCCATCATGGTGCCTCTTCATGCCCACCCTGGTGCCTACCTGGTGCGTTTTTATGCACCCTGGTGCCCTCCTGGTGCGTTTTTATGCACCCTGGTGCCCTCCTGGTGCGTTTTTATGCACCCTGGTGCCCTCCTGGTGCGTTTTTATGCACCATGGTGCCTACTTGGTGCGTTTTTCGCACCCTGGTGCCCTCCTGGTGCGTTTTTATGCACCCTGGTGCCCTCCTGGTGCGTTTTTATGCACCCTGGTGCCTACTTGGTGCGTTTTTATGCACCATGGTGCCCTCCTGGTGCGTTTTTATGCACCATGGTGCCCTCCTGGTGCGTTTTTATGCACCATGGTGCCCTCCTGGTGCGTTTTTCGCACCCTGGTGCCCTCATGGTGCGTTTTTATGCACCATGGTGCCCTCTTGGTGCGTTTTTCGCACCATGGTGCCCTCTTGGTGCGTTTTTATGCACCATGGTGCCCTCTTGGTGCGTTTTTATGCACCATGGTGCCCTCTTGGTGCGTTTTTCGCACCCTGGTGCCCTCCTGGTGCGTTTTTATGCACCCTGGTGCCCTCCTGGTGCGTTTTTATGCACCCTGGTGCCTACTTGGTGCGTTTTTATGCACCATGGTGCCCTCCTGGTGCGTTTTTCGCACCCTGGTGCCCTCCTGGTGCGTTTTTATGCACCCTGGTGCCCTCCTGGTGCGTTTTTATGCACCCTGGTGCCCTCCTGGTGCGTTTTTATGCACCATGGTGCCCTCCTGGTGCGTTTTTCGCACCCTGGTGCCCTCCTGGTGCGTTTTTATGCACCATGGTGCCCTCCTGGTGCGTTTTTATGCACCCTGGTGCCCTCCTGGTGCGTTTTTATGCACCATGGTGCCCTCCTGGTGCGTTTTTCGCACCCTGGTGCCCTCCTGGTGCGTTTTTATGCACCATGGTGCCCTCCTGGTGCGTTTTTATGCACCATGGTGCCTACCTGGTGCGTTTTTCGCACCCTGGTGCCCTCCTGGTGCGTTTTTATGCACCCTGGTGCCTACTTGGTGCGTTTTTATGCACCATGGTGCCCTCCTGGTGCGTTTTTCTGCACCCTGGTGCCCTCCTGGTGCGTTTTTCTGCACCATGGTGCCTACCTGGTGCGTTTTTCTGCACCATGGTGCCTACCTGGTGCGTTTTTCGCACCCTGGTGCCCTCCTGGTGCGTTTTTCTGCACCCTGGTGCCTACTTGGTGCGTTTTTATGCACCATGGTGCCCTCCTGGTGCGTTTTTATGCACCATGGTGCCCTCCTGGTGCGTTTTTATGCACCATGGTGCCCTCCTGGTGCGTTTTTATGCACCATGGTGCCCTCCTGGTGCGTTTTTCGCACCCTGGTGCCCTCTTGGTGCGTTTTTATGCACCATGGTGCCCTCTTGGTGCGTTTTTCGCACCATGGTGCCCTCTTGGTGCGTTTTTATGCACCATGGTGCCCTCTTGGTGCGTTTTTCGCACCCTGGTGCCCTCCTGGTGCGTTTTTATGCACCCTGGTGCCCTCCTGGTGCGTTTTTATGCACCCTGGTGCCCTCCTGGTGCGTTTTTATGCACCCTGGTGCCTACTTGGTGCGTTTTTATGCACCATGGTGCCCTCCTGGTGCGTTTTTCGCACCCTGGTGCCCTCCTGGTGCGTTTTTATGCACCCTGGTGCCCTCCTGGTGCGTTTTTATGCACCCTGGTGCCCTCCTGGTGCGTTTTTATGCACCATGGTGCCCTCTTGGTGCGTTTTTCGCACCATGGTGCCCTCTTGGTGCGTTTTTCGCACCCTGGTGCCCTCCTGGTGCGTTTTTATGCA
>NW_020874291.1:7986025-7988525 GCF_003935025.1 Abrus precatorius | reverse complement strand
ACAAGGTAGGCACCAAGGTGTGGAAAGGCACCAAGTTCAAGGGGGCACTTAAGGGGCACAAGCGCACACCAAGGTTGGCAAGAGCACCCAGTAGGCACCAAGGGTTTGCAAGGGCAGAGGGCCCATGTGTGCAATAAAACGCACCAGAGGGCACGGCATAAAAACCAACCAGCGGACGGCACCAGGGTGCAGAAAAAACCACCGGACACCAGGGTGCGAAAAACGCACCAGGTAGCACCATGGTGCGAAACACAGGTAGCACCATGGCAAGACGCCCAGGAGGGCACATCCAGGGTGCAGAAGCGAGGCACCAGGTGCAGAAAAACCACCAGAGCACCATGGTGCATAAAAAACGCACCGAGTGGCACCATGGTGCAGAAACGCACCAAGGAGGGCACCAGGTGGAAAAACGCACCAGGAGGGCACCATGGTGCATAAAAACGCACCAAGTAGGCACCAAGGGTGCATGAAAAACGCACCAGGGATGGCACCAGGGTCAGACAAACGCACCTAGGGTATGGTCACCATGGTGCTGAAAAACGCACCAGGTTAGGCACCGAGCACCAGGGTGCAGAAAACGCACCAGAGGCACCAGGGCAAAACGCACCAGGAGGCACCAGGGGTGCATAAAAACGACCAGAGGGCACAGGGTGCGAAAAACGCACCAGGAGGCACCATGGTGCATAAAAACGCACCAGGAGGGCACCAGGGCAAAAAACGCACCAGAGGCACCATAAAAAAGCACAGGAGGGCACCAGGGTGCGAAAAACGCACCAGGAGGGCACCAGGGTGCATAAAAACGCACCAGGAGGGCACCATGGTGCATAAAAAACGCACCAGGAGGGCACCAGGGTGCAAAAAACGCACCAGGAGGGCACCATGGTGCATAAAAACGCACCAGGAGGCACCAGGGTGCATAAAAACGCACCAGGAGGCACCAGGGCAAAAAGCACCAGGGGCACATAAAAACGCACCAGGAGGCACCAGGGTGCATAAAAACGCACCAGGAGGGCACCAGGGTGCATAAAAACGCACCAGGAGGGCACCAGGGTGCGAAAAACGCACCAGAGGGCACCATGGTGCATAAAAACGCACCAGGAGGGCACCAGGGTGCATAAAAACGCACCAGGAGGGCACCAGGGTGCATAAAAACGCACCAGGAGGGCACCAGGGTGCATAAAAACGCACCAGGAGGCACCATGGTGCATAAAAACGCACCAAGAGGCACCAGGGTGCAAAAAACGCACCAGGAGGGCACCAGGTGCATAAAAACGCACCAGGAGGCACCAGGGTGCATAAAAACGCACCAGGAGGGCACCAGGGTGCATAAAAACGCACCAGAGGGCACCAGGTGCATAAAAACGCACCAGGAGGGCACCAGGGTGCATAAAAACGCACCAAGGGCACCAGGGTGCAAAAAACGCACCAGAGGGCACCAGGTGCATAAAACGCACCAGAGGGCACCAGGTGCGAAAAACGCACCAGAGGGCACCATGGTGCATAAAAACGCACCAGGAGGGCACCAGGTGCAAAAAACGCACCAGGAGGCACCATGGTGCATAAAAACGCACCAGGAGGGCACCATGGTGCATAAAACGCACCAGAGGCACCATGGTGCATAAAAACGCACCAAGTAGGCACCAGGGTGCAGAAAAACGCACCAGGAGGGCACCAGGGTGCGAAAAACGCACCAGGTAGGCACCATGGTGCAGAAAAACGCACCAGGTAGGCACCATGGTGCAGAAAAACGCACCAGGAGGGCACCAGGGTGCAGAAAAACGCACCAGGAGGGCACCATGGTGCATAAAAACGCACCAAGTAGGCACCAGGGTGCATAAAAACGCACCAGGAGGGCACCAGGGTGCGAAAAACGCACCAGGTAGGCACCATGGTGCATAAAAACGCACCAGGAGGGCACCATGGTGCATAAAAACGCACCAGGAGGGCACCAGGGTGCGAAAAACGCACCAGGAGGGCACCATGGTGCATAAAAACGCACCAGGAGGGCACCAGGGTGCATAAAAACGCACCAGGAGGGCACCATGGTGCATAAAAACGCACCAGGAGGGCACCAGGGTGCGAAAAACGCACCAGGAGGGCACCATGGTGCATAAAAACGCACCAGGAGGGCACCAGGGTGCATAAAAACGCACCAGGAGGGCACCAGGGTGCATAAAAACGCACCAGGAGGGCACCAGGGTGCGAAAAACGCACCAGGAGGGCACCATGGTGCATAAAAACGCACCAAGTAGGCACCAGGGTGCATAAAAACGCACCAGGAGGGCACCAGGGTGCATAAAAACGCACCAGGAGGGCACCAGGGTGCGAAAAACGCACCAAGAGGGCACCATGGTGCATAAAAACGCACCAAGAGGGCACCATGGTGCGAAAAACGCACCAAGAGGGCACCATGGTGCATAAAAACGCACCAAGAGGGCACCAGGGTGCGAAAAAACGCACCAGGAGGGCACCATGGTGCATAAAAACGCACCAGGAGGGC
>NW_020874291.1:7973915-7981000 GCF_003935025.1 Abrus precatorius | reverse complement strand
TTTGAGACAAGCAATGATACTGCAGTGTCAACCAGGTAGCATCCATCATGACTCCTGCCCGTGATCAGGATCTGCTTTAACTAACGAAAAACAAATCAAGCACCAAGGCATGCGTCAACCGGATGGTGTTAGGGACATAACGGAGCATAAGCTCACACTCATTGCATGCACTGCATCCAAGAGAACAACACATGCATGTGCATCACAGTAGATGTAGCAATACAAAACTAACATGACACACATGCACTGTTTTGATATTTCCCAACGTCCCCACAGAGGGGCTGGGTACAAACAAGCCTTGCTAACCACACAAATGCCTTTTGATGGGTAGGCAACACAGGAACCAATAATAAGAACCAAGGCCATACAATGGCACAGGGCAAAGAATGAGAAAGGTTACACGCCAACTGTTCGATGCACATGCATAGAGCCAGTCAACAGAAGCATCCCAATTACAACTCACACGCCCTCACTTTGCTAGGCTCAGCACCACCAAACGAACCACACCCTTGCATTACCATAGGCAAGCAAGTATATGGAAACATCGAGTGATGCCTTGCCCGCTTCGCTAGGCATGACAAAAGTAGCACATTACCGAGAGGGACCGAGCACCTTCAAAACACCAGATTTTGACGTCGAGACATCAAACCGGCCAAGAAAATTTGATAAATAAAAAAGCCAATGACACATTCAAAGGTTGTAAAATATCGAGAGGCAGCAGCACCTTCAAACGCATCATTGGTTTCGAGTTAAAATTTTGAGTGTAAAATTTTTTTCTCCCTCAGTCATGTGACTGCCTACACGATGCCATGCAAAAGCAATCACATAACCCAGAGTCGGGGATTTTAATGGATGTCGTTCAGATCGAGTGCGGCAAACCACCAGCCAAGCACACATTCAAGGGTAGGTTCAATAATGCCTAAGGCATCACCTTGCCCATCCCTATCATCACATGCAAGACACCGAGCCAAGTGGCATCCATTAAAATCCTCGTGTTGACCGCGGGCACTGTGGTGTCACCCGTCAACATGCAACCATCACAAACTGGAAGAACAACCATATCCATAGGGACCAACTCCAGGAACATGATGCCCGCATGCCTATTGCCACTGCAAAAAGTGCACGCGTTGTTGGAAAAATCCAACGCTGGTTCACCGTTTTATAACTCTCCTCACACCTCAACAAGAACAAAGTCACCCGGGAGCACTTAAAATCGAGAGGGACAAAGGAAAATGCACCCAATAGACCCTGCCCATGCATCGTTGATGCAAGAATAAGCCACGCCACGATGCCCACAAATTTCCGAGGGACGCACCGAGACTCGGCCGAAGTCGGCCAACATTCGGTTTCTGGATAATTGACGAATCAATAAACCCAATGCCATGGAAAACCAAGCCACACAAGTGAGGGGAGACTTGCATGAGCATGGGGGAGGGGCCCCAAGGCAGCACCGCACCTCCCACTGTGGGCGTGGTTGGTGAGGTGCAGCCCCCCCCTATAATAGGTTATTATGCAAAAGCCAAAATTGTAGTAGTAGATACCTTTTTTCTGAGCAGACATAAGTCCATATCGGGACCTAGAGATCGAATTTTGACGTGATTTTTTGCAGGGAGGCTCACAAACACAATATATTCACGTCCACAAAGTTTTAGATTTTTTCTCCAAGGGATGAATTTTTAATGAATTTTTGAATCGGCAGATTATGAAAAACCGGGGAAAATAGAAAAAGGCACCTAGAGATCGAATTTTGACCTGATTTTTTGCAGGCATTCACACAAAATAACACCAAATGTGTCTGCAAAGTTTCGTTACATTTCCCCAAGGGAATGATTTATAATGAATTTTTCTCCGAATCATCGCACCATGGTGCACCTTGATGCCCACCTTGGTGCCTCTTGATACCCACCTTGGTGCTTCTTGATACCCACCTTGGTGCCTCTTGGTGCCTCTTGGTGCCCACCTTGGTGCCTCTTGATGCCCACCATGGTGCACCTTGATGCACACCTTGGTGCCTCTTGGTGCCTCTTGGTGCCCACCTTGGTGCCTCTTGATGCCCACCATGGTGCACCTTGATGCACACCTTGGTGCCTCTTGATGCCCACCTTGGTGCCTCTTGATACCCACCTTGGTGCCTCTTGATGCCCACCTTGGTGCCTCTTGATACCCACCTTGGTGCCTCTTGGTGCCCACCTTGGTGCCTCTTGCTACCCACCATGGTGCCTCTTGGTGCCCACCATGGTGCCTCTTGGTGCCCACCATGGTGCACCTTGATGCACACCTTGGTGCCTCTTGATGCCCACCTTGGTGCCTCTTGATGCCCACCTTGGTGCCTCTTGATACCCACCTTGGTGCCTCTTGGTGCCCACCATGGTGCCTCTTGGTGCCCACCATGGTGCACCTTCATGCACACCTTGGTGCCTCTTGATGCCCACCTTGGTCCCTCTTGATACCCACCATGGTGCACCTTGGTGCCTCTTGGTGCCCACCTTGGTGCCTCTTGATGCCCACCATGGTGCACCTTGATGCCCACCTTGGTGCCTCTTGGTGCCCATCATGGTGCCTCTTCATGCCCACCCTGGTGCCTACCTGGTGCGTTTTTATGCACCCTGGTGCCCTCCTGGTGCGTTTTTATGCACCCTGGTGCCCTCCTGGTGCGTTTTTATGCACCATGGTGCCTACTTGGTGCGTTTTTCGCACCCTGGTGCCCTCCTGGTGCGTTTTTATGCACCCTGGTGCCCTCCTGGTGCGTTTTTATGCACCCTGGTGCCTACTTGGTGCGTTTTTATGCACCATGGTGCCCTCCTGGTGCGTTTTTATGCACCATGGTGCCCTCCTGGTGCGTTTTTATGCACCATGGTGGTGCCCTCCTGGTGCGTTTTTATGCACCATGGTGCCCTCTGGTGCGTTTTTGCACCATGGTGCCCTCTGGTGCGTTTTTCGCACCCTGGTGCCCTCTTGGTGCGTTTTTATGCACCATGGTGCCCTCTGGTGCGTTTTTCGCACCTGGTGCCCTCTTGGTGCGTTTTTATGCACCATGGTGCCCTCTGGTGCGTTTTTATGCACCCTGGTGCCCTCCTGGTGCGTTTTTATGCACCCTGGTGCCCTCCTGGTGCGTTTTTATGCACCCTGGTGCCCTCCTGGTGCGTTTTTATGCACCTGGTGCCTCCTGGTGCGTTTTTATGCACCATGGTGCCCTCCTGGTGCGTTTTTCGCACCCTGGTGCCCTCCTGGTGCGTTTTTATGCACCCTGGTGCCCTCCTGGTGCGTTTTTATGCACCCTGGTGCCCTCCTGGTGCGTTTTTATGCACCATGGTGCCCTCCTGGTGCGTTTTTATGCACCCTGGTGCCCTCCTGGTGCGTTTTTAGCACCCTGGTGCCCTCCTGGTGCGTTTTTATGCACCATGGTGCCCTCCTGGTGCGTTTTTATGCACCCTGGTGCCCTCCTGGTGCGTTTTTATGCACCCTGGTGCCTACTTGGTGCGTTTTATGCACCATGGTGCCCTCCTGGTGCGTTTTTCTGCACCCTGGTGCCCTCCTGGTGCGTTTTTCTGCACCATGGTGCCTACCTGGTGCGTTTTTCTGCACCATGGTGCCTACCTGGTGCGTTTTTCGCACCCTGGTGCCCTCCTGGTGCGTTTTCTGCACCCTGGTGCCTACTTGGTGCGTTTTTATGCACCATGGTGCCCTCCTGGTGCGTTTTTATGCACCATGGTGCCCTCCTGGTGCGTTTTTATGCACCATGGTGCCCTCCTGGTGCGTTTTTATGCACCATGGTGCCCTCCTGGTGCGTTTTTTCGCACCATGGTGCCCTCTTGGTGCGTTTTTATGCACCATGGTGCCCTCTTGGTGCGTTTTTCGCACCCTGGTGCCCTCCTGGTGCGTTTTTATGCACCATGGTGCCCTCCTTGGTGCGTTTTTCGCACCCTGGTGCCCTCCTGGTGCGTTTTTATGCACCTGGTGCCTCCTGGTGCGTTTTTATGCACCCTGGTGCCCTCCTGGTGCGTTTTTATGCACCTGGTGCTTGGTGCGTTTTTGCACCATTGCCCTTGGTGCGTTTTTCGCACCCTGGTGCCCTCCTGGTGCGTTTTTATGCACCCTGGTGCCCTCCTGGTGCGTTTTTATGCACCATGGTGCCCTCTTGGTGCGTTTTTCGCACCCTGGTGCCCTCCTGGTGCGTTTTTTGCACCTGGTGCCCTCCTGGTGCGTTTTTATGCACCATGTTCCTACCTGGTGCGTTTTTATGCACCCTGGTGCCTCTGGTGCGTTTTTTGCACCATGGTGCCCTCCTGGTGCGTTTTTTGCACCTGGTGCCCTCTGGTGCGTTTTTTGCACCTGGTGCCCTCTGGTGCGTTTTTATGCACCATGGGTGCCCCCCTGGTTTTTTTTACTGGTGCTTTTTTTTTGCACCTGGTGCCCTCCTGGTGCTTTTTATGCACCATGGTGCCCTCTGGTGCTTTTTTGCCCCTGGTGCCCTCCTGTGTTTTTCACCATGGTGCCTCCTGGTGCTTTTTTGCACCATGGTGCCTACCTGGTGCGTTCCACTGGTGCCCCGGTGCTTTGCACCTGGTGCCTCTGGGCGTTTTAGCACCATGGTGCCCTCCTGGTGCGTTTTTCGCACCCTGGTGCCCTCCTGGTGCGTTTTTCCCATGGTGCACCTGGTGCTAACCAACGCACCAAGGGGCACCATGGTGCCAGGGCACCAGGGTGCGAAAAACGCACCAGAGGCACCATGGTGCATAAAACGCACCAGGGGCACCAGGTGGACGCCGGGCACCATGGTGCATAAAAACGCACCAAGAGGGCACCAGGGTGCGAAAAACGCACCAGGAGGGCACCATGGTGCATAAAAACGCACCAGGAGGGCACCATGGTGCATAAAAACGCACCAGGAGGGCACCATGGTGCATAAAAACGCACCAGGAGGGCACCATGGTGCATAAAAACGCACCAAGTAGGCACCAGGGTGCAGAAAAACGCACCAGGAGGGCACCAGGGTGCGAAAAACGCACCAGGTAGGCACCATGGTGCAGAAAAACGCACCAGGTAGGCACCATGGTGCAGAAAAACGCACCAGGAGGGCACCAGGGTGCAGAAAAACGCACCAGGAGGGCACCATGGTGCATAAAAACGCACCAAGTAGGCACCAGGGTGCATAAAAACGCACCAGGAGGGCACCAGGGTGCGAAAAACGCACCAGGTAGGCACCATGGTGCATAAAAACGCACCAGGAGGGCACCATGGTGCATAAAAACGCACCAGGAGGGCACCAGGGTGCGAAAAACGCACCAGGAGGGCACCATGGTGCATAAAAACGCACCAGGAGGGCACCAGGGTGCATAAAAACGCACCAGGAGGGCACCATGGTGCATAAAAACGCACCAGGAGGGCACCAGGGTGCGAAAAACGCACCAGGAGGGCACCATGGTGCATAAAAACGCACCAGGAGGGCACCAGGGTGCATAAAAACGCACCAGGAGGGCACCAGGGTGCATAAAAACGCACCAGGAGGGCACCAGGGTGCGAAAAACGCACCAGGAGGGCACCATGGTGCATAAAAACGCACCAAGTAGGCACCAGGGTGCATAAAAACGCACCAGGAGGGCACCAGGGTGCATAAAAACGCACCAGGAGGGCACCAGGGTGCGAAAAACGCACCAAGAGGGCACCATGGTGCATAAAAACGCACCAAGAGGGCACCATGGTGCGAAAAACGCACCAAGAGGGCACCATGGTGCGAAAAACGCACCAAGAGGGCACCATGGTGCATAAAAACGCACCATGAGGGCACCAGGGTGCGAAAAACGCACCAGGAGGGCACCATGGTGCATAAAAACGCACCAGGAGGGCACCATGGTGCATAAAAACGCACCAGGAGGGCACCATGGTGCATAAAAACGCACCAAGTAGGCACCAGGGTGCATAAAAACGCACCAGGAGGGCACCAGGGTGCATAAAAACGCACCAGGAGGGCACCAGGGTGCGAAAAACGCACCAAGTAGGCACCATGGTGCATAAAAACGCACCAGGAGGGCACCAGGGTGCATAAAAACGCACCAGGAGGGCACCAGGGTGCATAAAAACGCACCAGGAGGGCACCAGGGTGCATAAAAACGCACCAGGTAGGCACCAGGGTGGGCATGAAGAGGCACCATGATGGGCACCAAGAGGCACCAAGGTGGGCATCAAGGTGCACCATGGTGGGCATCAAGAGGCACCAAGGTGGGCACCAAGAGGCACCAAGGTGCACCATGGTGGGTATCAAGAGGGACCAAGGTGGGCATCAAGAGGCACCAAGGTGTGCATGAAGGTGCACCATGGTGGGCACCAAGAGGCACCATGGTGGGCACCAAGAGGCACCAAGGTGGGTATCAAGAGGCACCAAGGTGGGCATCAAGAGGCACCAAGGTGGGCATCAAGAGGCACCAAGGTGTGCATCAAGGTGCACCATGGTGGGCACCAAGAGGCACCATGGTGGGCACCAAGAGGCACCATGGTGGGTAGCAAGAGGCACCAAGGTGGGCACCAAGAGGCACCAAGGTGGGTATCAAGAGGCACCAAGGTGGGCATCAAGAGGCACCAAGGTGGGTATCAAGAGGCACCAAGGTGGGCATCAAGAGGCACCAAGGTGTGCATCAAGGTGCACCATGGTGGGCATCAAGAGGCACCAAGGTGGGCACCAAGAGGCACCAAGAGGCACCAAGGTGTGCATCAAGGTGCACCATGGTGGGCATCAAGAGGCACCAAGGTGGGCACCAAGAGGCACCAAGAGGCACCAAGGTGGGTATCAAGAAGCACCAAGGTGGGTATCAAGAGGCACCAAGGTGGGCATCAAGGTGCACCATGGTGCGATGATTCGGAGAAAAATTCATTATAAATCATTCCCTTGGGGAAATGTAACGAAACTTTGCAGACACATTTGGTGTTATTTTGTGTGAATGCCTGCAAAAAATCAGGTCAAAATTCGATCTCTAGGTGCCTTTTTCTATTTTCCCCGGTTTTTCATAATCTGCCGATTCAAAAATTCATTAAAAATTCATCCCTTGGAGAAAAAATCTAAAACTTTGTGGACGTGAATATATTGTGTT
>NW_020874291.1:7945972-7948472 GCF_003935025.1 Abrus precatorius | reverse complement strand
AGGGCACCAGGGTGCGAAAAACGCACCAGGAGGGCACCATGGTGCATAAAAACGCACCAGGAGGGCACCAGGGTGCATAAAAACGCACCAGGAGGGCACCATGGTGCATAAAAACGCACCAGGAGGGCACCAGGGTGCGAAAAACGCACCAGGAGGGCACCATGGTGCATAAAAACGCACCAGGAGGGCACCAGGGTGCATAAAAACGCACCAGGAGGGCACCAGGGTGCATAAAAACGCACCAGGAGGGCACCAGGGTGCGAAAAACGCACCAGGAGGGCACCATGGTGCATAAAAACGCACCAAGTAGGCACCAGGGTGCATAAAAACGCACCAGGAGGGCACCAGGGTGCATAAAAACGCACCAGGAGGGCACCAGGGTGCGAAAAACGCACCAAGAGGGCACCATGGTGCATAAAAACGCACCAAGAGGGCACCATGGTGCGAAAAACGCACCAAGAGGGCACCATGGTGCGAAAAACGCACCAAGAGGGCACCATGGTGCATAAAAACGCACCAGAGGGCACCAGGGTGCGAAAAACGCACCAGGAGGGCACCATGGTGCATAAAAACGCACCAGGAGGGCACCATGGTGCATAAAAACGCACCAGGAGGGCACCATGGTGCATAAAAACGCACCAAGTAGGCACCAGGGTGCATAAAAACGCACCAGGAGGGCACCAGGGTGCATAAAAACGCACCAGGAGGGCACCAGGGTGCGAAAAACGCACCAAGTAGGCACCATGGTGCATAAAAACGCACCAGGAGGGCACCAGGGTGCATAAAAACGCACCAGGAGGGCACCAGGGTGCATAAAAACGCACCAGGAGGGCACCAGGGTGCATAAAAACGCACCAGGTAGGCACCAGGGTGGGCATGAAGAGGCACCATGATGGGCACCAAGAGGCACCAAGGTGGGCATCAAGGTGCACCATGGTGGGCATCAAGAGGCACCAAGGTGGGCACCAAGAGGCACCAAGGTGCACCATGGTGGGTATCAAGAGGGACCAAGGTGGGCATCAAGAGGCACCAAGGTGTGCATGAAGGTGCACCATGGTGGGCACCAAGAGGCACCATGGTGGGCACCAAGAGGCACCAAGGTGGGTATCAAGAGGCACCAAGGTGGGCATCAAGAGGCACCAAGGTGGGCATCAAGAGGCACCAAGGTGTGCATCAAGGTGCACCATGGTGGGCACCAAGAGGCACCATGGTGGGCACCAAGAGGCACCATGGTGGGTAGCAAGAGGCACCAAGGTGGGCACCAAGAGGCACCAAGGTGGGTATCAAGAGGCACCAAGGTGGGCATCAAGAGGCACCAAGGTGGGTATCAAGAGGCACCAAGGTGGGCATCAAGAGGCACCAAGGTGTGCATCAAGGTGCACCATGGTGGGCATCAAGAGGCACCAAGGTGGGCACCAAGAGGCACCAAGAGGCACCAAGGTGTGCATCAAGGTGCACCATGGTGGGCATCAAGAGGCACCAAGGTGGGCACCAAGAGGCACCAAGAGGCACCAAGGTGGGTATCAAGAAGCACCAAGGTGGGTATCAAGAGGCACCAAGGTGGGCATCAAGGTGCACCATGGTGCGATGATTCGGAGAAAAATTCATTATAAATCATTCCCTTGGGGAAATGTAACGAAACTTTGCAGACACATTTGGTGTTATTTTGTGTGAATGCCTGCAAAAAATCAGGTCAAAATTCGATCTCTAGGTGCCTTTTTCTATTTTCCCCGGTTTTTCATAATCTGCCGATTCAAAAATTCATTAAAAATTCATCCCTTGGAGAAAAAATCTAAAACTTTGTGGACGTGAATATATTGTGTTTGTGAGCCTCCCTGCAAAAAATCACGTCAAAATTCGATCTCTAGGTCCCGATATGGACTTATGTCTGCTCAGAAAAAAGGTATCTACTACTACAATTTTGGCTTTTGCATAATAACCTATTATAGGGGGGGGCTGCACCTCACCAACCACGCCCACAGTGGGAGGTGCGGTGCTGCCTTGGGGCCCCTCCCCCATGCTCATGCAAGTCTCCCCTCACTTGTGTGGCTTGGTTTTCCATGGCATTGGGTTTATTGATTCGTCAATTATCCAGAAACCGAATGTTGGCCGACTTCGGCCGAGTCTCGGTGCGTCCCTCGGAAATTTGTGGGCATCGTGGCGTGGCTTATTCTTGCATCAACGATGCATGGGCAGGGTCTATTGGGTGCATTTTCCTTTGTCCCTCTCGATTTTAAGTGCTCCCGGGTGACTTTGTTCTTGTTGAGGTGTGAGGAGAGTTATAAAACGGTGAACCAGCGTTGGATTTTTCCAACAACGCGTGCACTTTTTGCAGTGGCAATAGGCATGCGGGCATCATGTTCCTGGAGTTGGTCCCTATGGATATGGTTGTTCTTCCAGTTTGTGATGGTTGCATGTTGACGGGTGACACCACAGTGCCCGCGGTCAACACGAGGATTTTAATGGATGCCACTTGGCTCGGTGTCTTGCATGTGATGAT
>NW_020874291.1:7923472-7925972 GCF_003935025.1 Abrus precatorius | reverse complement strand
TTGATACCCACCTTGGTGCCTCTTGATGCCCACCTTGGTGCCTCTTGATACCCACCTTGGTGCCTCTTGGTGCCCACCTTGGTGCCTCTTGCTACCCACCATGGTGCCTCTTGGTGCCCACCATGGTGCCTCTTGGTGCCCACCATGGTGCACCTTGATGCACACCTTGGTGCCTCTTGATGCCCACCTTGGTGCCTCTTGATGCCCACCTTGGTGCCTCTTGATACCCACCTTGGTGCCTCTTGGTGCCCACCATGGTGCCTCTTGGTGCCCACCATGGTGCACCTTCATGCACACCTTGGTGCCTCTTGATGCCCACCTTGGTCCCTCTTGATACCCACCATGGTGCACCTTGGTGCCTCTTGGTGCCCACCTTGGTGCCTCTTGATGCCCACCATGGTGCACCTTGATGCCCACCTTGGTGCCTCTTGGTGCCCATCATGGTGCCTCTTCATGCCCACCCTGGTGCCTACCTGGTGCGTTTTTATGCACCCTGGTGCCCTCCTGGTGCGTTTTTATGCACCCTGGTGCCCTCCTGGTGCGTTTTTATGCACCCTGGTGCCCTCCTGGTGCGTTTTTATGCACCATGGTGCCTACTTGGTGCGTTTTTCGCACCCTGGTGCCCTCCTGGTGCGTTTTTATGCACCCTGGTGCCCTCCTGGTGCGTTTTTATGCACCCTGGTGCCTACTTGGTGCGTTTTTATGCACCATGGTGCCCTCCTGGTGCGTTTTTATGCACCATGGTGCCCTCCTGGTGCGTTTTTATGCACCATGGTGCCCTCCTGGTGCGTTTTTCGCACCCTGGTGCCCTCATGGTGCGTTTTTATGCACCATGGTGCCCTCTTGGTGCGTTTTTCGCACCATGGTGCCCTCTTGGTGCGTTTTTCGCACCATGGTGCCCTCTTGGTGCGTTTTTATGCACCATGGTGCCCTCTTGGTGCGTTTTTCGCACCCTGGTGCCCTCCTGGTGCGTTTTTATGCACCCTGGTGCCCTCCTGGTGCGTTTTTATGCACCCTGGTGCCTACTTGGTGCGTTTTTATGCACCATGGTGCCCTCCTGGTGCGTTTTTCGCACCCTGGTGCCCTCCTGGTGCGTTTTTATGCACCCTGGTGCCCTCCTGGTGCGTTTTTATGCACCCTGGTGCCCTCCTGGTGCGTTTTTATGCACCATGGTGCCCTCCTGGTGCGTTTTTCGCACCCTGGTGCCCTCCTGGTGCGTTTTTATGCACCATGGTGCCCTCCTGGTGCGTTTTTATGCACCCTGGTGCCCTCCTGGTGCGTTTTTATGCACCATGGTGCCCTCCTGGTGCGTTTTTCGCACCCTGGTGCCCTCCTGGTGCGTTTTTATGCACCATGGTGCCCTCCTGGTGCGTTTTTATGCACCATGGTGCCTACCTGGTGCGTTTTTCGCACCCTGGTGCCCTCCTGGTGCGTTTTTATGCACCCTGGTGCCTACTTGGTGCGTTTTTATGCACCATGGTGCCCTCCTGGTGCGTTTTTCTGCACCCTGGTGCCCTCCTGGTGCGTTTTTCTGCACCATGGTGCCTACCTGGTGCGTTTTTCTGCACCATGGTGCCTACCTGGTGCGTTTTTCGCACCCTGGTGCCCTCCTGGTGCGTTTTTCTGCACCCTGGTGCCTACTTGGTGCGTTTTTATGCACCATGGTGCCCTCCTGGTGCGTTTTTATGCACCATGGTGCCCTCCTGGTGCGTTTTTATGCACCATGGTGCCCTCCTGGTGCGTTTTTATGCACCATGGTGCCCTCCTGGTGCGTTTTTCGCACCCTGGTGCCCTCTTGGTGCGTTTTTATGCACCATGGTGCCCTCTTGGTGCGTTTTTCGCACCATGGTGCCCTCTTGGTGCGTTTTTATGCACCATGGTGCCCTCTTGGTGCGTTTTTCGCACCCTGGTGCCCTCCTGGTGCGTTTTTATGCACCCTGGTGCCCTCCTGGTGCGTTTTTATGCACCCTGGTGCCCTCCTGGTGCGTTTTTATGCACCCTGGTGCCTACTTGGTGCGTTTTTATGCACCATGGTGCCCTCCTGGTGCGTTTTTCGCACCCTGGTGCCCTCCTGGTGCGTTTTTATGCACCCTGGTGCCCTCCTGGTGCGTTTTTATGCACCCTGGTGCCCTCCTGGTGCGTTTTTATGCACCATGGTGCCCTCTTGGTGCGTTTTTCGCACCATGGTGCCCTCTTGGTGCGTTTTTCGCACCCTGGTGCCCTCCTGGTGCGTTTTTATGCACCCTGGTGCCCTCCTGGTGCGTTTTTATGCACCCTGGTGCCTACTTGGTGCGTTTTTATGCACCATGGTGCCCTCCTGGTGCGTTTTTCGCACCCTGGTGCCCTCCTGGTGCGTTTTTATGCACCCTGGTGCCCTCCTGGTGCGTTTTTATGCACCCTGGTGCCCTCCTGGTGCGTTTTTATGCACCATGGTGCCCTCCTGGTGCGTTTTTCGCACCCTGGTGCCCTCCTGGTGCGTTTTTATGCACCATGGTGCCCT
>NW_020874291.1:7883472-7885972 GCF_003935025.1 Abrus precatorius | reverse complement strand
TTGCAAAAGCCAATCAATGTAGTAGGTAGATACCTTTTTTATCTGGAAAGCCATACATAAGTCCATTCGGACCTAGAGATCGAGATTTTGCGACGTGATTGTTTTCGCGGGAGGCTCACAACACCAAATATAATTCACGTCCACAAACGTTTTTAGATTTTTTCTGCCAAGGCAATTGAATTTTAATGAATTTTTGAATCGGCAGATTATGAAAAACCGGGGGAAAATAGAAAAAGGCACCTAGAGATCGAATTTTGACCTGATTTTTGCAGGCATTCACAAAAATAACACCAAATGTGTCTGCAAAGTTTCGTTACATTTCCCCAAGGGAATGATTTATAATGGAATTTTTCTCCGAATCATCGCACCATGGTGCACCCTTTGAGATGCCCCACCTTGGTTGCCTTCTTGGACATCACAACGGGGTGTTTAGCAAGGGACACCTTGGTGCTTCTTGATACGGGGACGCTTGGTGCCTCTGTAGGTGCCTCTTGTGCGGATGCCACCATTTGGTGGCCGTTCTTCAGATGCCCGGCACACCATGAGTTGCAGCCTCTGATTGACAGGATGCCCGACTCAGCTGTGCCATCTGTGGATGCCACTTTGGTGCCTCGCACGTGGTGCTTATTGCCCCCATGGGTGCACCTTGATAGCACCCTTGGTGCCTCCTTGATGCCCACCTTGGCGCCTTTGATACCGCACTTGGTGCCTCTGATCCACCTTGGTGCCTCTTCTATACCCACCTTGGTGCCTCTTGTGACCCACCTTGGTGCCTCTATGACTTACCAGCACCAATGGTGCCTCATTGGTGCCACCATGGTGCCTCTTGGTGCCCACCATGGTGCACCTTGATGCACACCTTCGGTTGCCTCTTGACTGCCCACCTTGGTGCCTCTGGGTCATGCCCACCTTGGTGCTCTTGATCACCACCTTCGAGTATGCCTCTTGGTGCCCACCATGGTGCATCTTGGTGCCCACCAGGGCAAGTCCCTCATGCACACCTTGGTGCCTCTGGGATGCCACCTTGGTCCCCCTCCTTGAATACACACCAATCGTGCAGCCTTGGGTGCCTTTGGTGACCCACCTTGTGCCCTTAGCACTGACCCACCATGGTCAGCCTTGATGCCCACCTTGGTGCCCTCTTGGTCCCATATGGCCCTCTTCAATTGCCCACCCTGGTGCCTCACCACTGGTGCCGTTTTTTAGGCACCCTGGTGCCCTCTCTGGTTCCCGGTGCAGTTTTATGCCACCCTGGTGCCCTCCTGGTCGGCTTTTTAACCTGGCCTCCTGTTTATCACCTGAGGCCCTGCCTACTGGTCGCGTTTTTTTCGCACTGGTCAATTCTCCTAGGTGCTTAGCCGCCTGCCCGTAGCTTTAGCCTGTGGCTAATGGTGGTTTATGACACATGGTGCCCTTTTTTTTCGCACCCTGGTGCCCTCCTGGTGCGTTTTTATGCACCATGGTGCCCTCCTTGGTGCGTTTTTTGCACCATGGTGCCCTCTTGGTGCGTTTTTATGCACCATGGTGCCTCTGGTGCGTTTTTTGCACCATGGTGCCTCTTGGTGCGTTTTTTATGCACCATGGTGCCTCCTGGTGCGTTTTTATGACCCTGGTGCCCTCTGGTGCGTTTTTTTGCACCCTGGTGCCTCTTGGTTTTTTGCACCCTGGTGCCCTCTGGTGCGTTTTTATGCACCTGGTGCCTCTTGGTGCGTTTTTATGCACCATGGTGCCCTCCTGGTGCGTTTTTTCGCACCCTGGTGCCCTCCTGGTGCGTTTTTATGCACCCTGGTGCCCTCCTGGTGCGTTTTTATGCACCCTGGTGCCCTCCTGGTGCGTTTTTATGCACCATGGTGCCCTCCTGGTGCGTTTTTCGCACCCTGGTGCCCTCCTGGTGCGTTTTTATGCACCATGGTGCCCTCCTGGTGCGTTTTTATGCACCCTGGTGCCCTCCTGGTGCGTTTTTATGCACCCTGGTGCCCTCCTGGTGCGTTTTTATGCACCATGGTGCCCTCCTGGTGCGTTTTTCGCACCCTGGTGCCCTCCTGGTGCGTTTTTATGCACCATGGTGCCCTCCTGGTGCGTTTTTATGCACCATGGTGCCTACCTGGTGCGTTTTTCGCACCCTGGTGCCCTCCTGGTGCGTTTTTATGCACCCTGGTGCCTACTTGGTGCGTTTTTATGCACCATGGTGCCCTCCTGGTGCGTTTTTCTGCACCCTGGTGCCCTCCTGGTGCGTTTTTCTGCACCATGGTGCCTACCTGGTGCGTTTTTCTGCACCATGGTGCCTACCTGGTGCGTTTTTCGCACCCTGGTGCCCTCCTGGTGCGTTTTTCTGCACCCTGGTGCCTACTTGGTGCGTTTTTATGCACCATGGTGCCCTCCTGGTGCGTTTTTATGCACCATGGTGCCCTCCTGGTGCGTTTTTATGCACCATGGTGCCCTCCTGGTGCGTTTTTATGCACCATGGTGCCCTCCTGGTGCGTTTTTCGCACCCTGGTGC
>NW_020874291.1:7858472-7863472 GCF_003935025.1 Abrus precatorius | reverse complement strand
CACTGCAAAAAGTGCACGCGTTGTTGGAAAAATCCAACGCTGGTTCACCGTTTTATAACTCTCCTCACACCTCAACAAGAACAAAGTCACCCGGGAGCACTTAAAATCGAGAGGGACAAAGGAAAATGCACCCAATAGACCCTGCCCATGCATCGTTGATGCAAGAATAAGCCACGCCACGATGCCCACAAATTTCCGAGGGACGCACCGAGACTCGGCCGAAGTCGGCCAACATTCGGTTTCTGGATAATTGACGAATCAATAAACCCAATGCCATGGAAAACCAAGCCACACAAGTGAGGGGAGACTTGCATGAGCATGGGGGAGGGGCCCCAAGGCAGCACCGCACCTCCCACTGTGGGCGTGGTTGGTGAGGTGCAGCCCCCCCCTATAATAGGTTATTATGCAAAAGCCAAAATTGTAGTAGTAGATACCTTTTTTCTGAGCAGACATAAGTCCATATCGGGACCTAGAGATCGAATTTTGACGTGATTTTTTGCAGGGAGGCTCACAAACACAATATATTCACGTCCACAAAGTTTTAGATTTTTTCTCCAAGGGATGAATTTTTAATGAATTTTTGAATCGGCAGATTATGAAAAACCGGGGAAAATAGAAAAAGGCACCTAGAGATCGAATTTTGACCTGATTTTTTGCAGGCATTCACACAAAATAACACCAAATGTGTCTGCAAAGTTTCGTTACATTTCCCCAAGGGAATGATTTATAATGAATTTTTCTCCGAATCATCGCACCATGGTGCACCTTGATGCCCACCTTGGTGCCTCTTGATACCCACCTTGGTGCTTCTTGATACCCACCTTGGTGCCTCTTGGTGCCTCTTGGTGCCCACCTTGGTGCCTCTTGATGCCCACCATGGTGCACCTTGATGCACACCTTGGTGCCTCTTGGTGCCTCTTGGTGCCCACCTTGGTGCCTCTTGATGCCCACCATGGTGCACCTTGATGCACACCTTGGTGCCTCTTGATGCCCACCTTGGTGCCTCTTGATACCCACCTTGGTGCCTCTTGATGCCCACCTTGGTGCCTCTTGATACCCACCTTGGTGCCTCTTGGTGCCCACCTTGGTGCCTCTTGCTACCCACCATGGTGCCTCTTGGTGCCCACCATGGTGCCTCTTGGTGCCCACCATGGTGCACCTTGATGCACACCTTGGTGCCTCTTGATGCCCACCTTGGTGCCTCTTGATGCCCACCTTGGTGCCTCTTGATACCCACCTTGGTGCCTCTTGGTGCCCACCATGGTGCCTCTTGGTGCCCACCATGGTGCACCTTCATGCACACCTTGGTGCCTCTTGATGCCCACCTTGGTCCCTCTTGATACCCACCATGGTGCACCTTGGTGCCTCTTGGTGCCCACCTTGGTGCCTCTTGATGCCCACCATGGTGCACCTTGATGCCCACCTTGGTGCCTCTTGGTGCCCATCATGGTGCCTCTTCATGCCCACCCTGGTGCCTACCTGGTGCGTTTTTATGCACCCTGGTGCCCTCCTGGTGCGTTTTTATGCACCCTGGTGCCCTCCTGGTGCGTTTTTATGCACCCTGGTGCCCTCCTGGTGCGTTTTTATGCACCATGGTGCCTACTTGGTGCGTTTTTCGCACCCTGGTGCCCTCCTGGTGCGTTTTTATGCACCCTGGTGCCCTCCTGGTGCGTTTTTATGCACCATGGTGCCCTCCTGGTGCGTTTTTATGCACCATGGTGCCCTCCTGGTGCGTTTTTATGCACCATGGTGCCCTCCTGGTGCGTTTTTCGCACCCTGGTGCCCTCATGGTGCGTTTTTATGCACCATGGTGCCCTCTTGGTGCGTTTTTCGCACCATGGTGCCCTCTTGGTGCGTTTTTCGCACCATGGTGCCCTCTTGGTGCGTTTTTATGCACCATGGTGCCCTCTTGGTGCGTTTTTCGCACCCTGGTGCCCTCCTGGTGCGTTTTTATGCACCCTGGTGCCCTCCTGGTGCGTTTTTATGCACCCTGGTGCCTACTTGGTGCGTTTTTATGCACCATGGTGCCCTCCTGGTGCGTTTTTCGCACCCTGGTGCCCTCCTGGTGCGTTTTTATGCACCCTGGTGCCCTCCTGGTGCGTTTTTATGCACCCTGGTGCCCTCCTGGTGCGTTTTTATGCACCATGGTGCCCTCCTGGTGCGTTTTTCGCACCCTGGTGCCCTCCTGGTGCGTTTTTATGCACCTGGTGCCCTCCTGGTGCGTTTTTATGCACCTGTGCCTCTGGTGCTTTTTATGCACCATGGTGCCCTCCTGGTGCGTTTTTGCACCTGGTGCCCTCCTGGTGCGTTTTTATGCACCATGGTGCCCTCCTGGTGCGTTTTTATGCACCATGGTGCCTCCTGGTGCGTTTTTCGCACCCTGGTGCCCTCCTGGTGCGTTTTTGCACCTTGTTTTGCTACACCTGGTGCCCTTCCTTGGTGCGTTTTTATGCACCTGGTGCCCTCCTGGTGCTTTTCACCTGGTTTTTGATACCCATCCTTGGTGGTTTGGTGCACCATTGGTTTTATGCACCTGGTGACCTTTTTCTGACAGCATAGTCCTACAAATCATTTGCGTATTTTTGCAGGCTCACACACATTATTCACGTCCAAAGTTTTAGATTTTTCTCAGGATGAATTTTTAATGAATTTTGAATCGGCAGATTATGAAAAACCGGGAAAATAGAAAAAGCACCTAAGATCGAATTTGACCTGATTTTTTGCAGGCATTCACACAAAATAACACCAAATGTGTCTGCAAAGTTTCGTTACATTTCCCCAAGGGAATGATTTATAATGAATTTTTCTCCGAATCATCGCACCATGGTGCACCTTGATGCCCACCTTGGTGCCTCTTGATACCCACCTTGGTGCTTCTTGATACCCACCTTGGTGCCTCTTGGTGCCTCTTGGTGCCCACCTTGGTGCCTCTTGATGCCCACCATGGTGCACCTTGATGCACACCTTGGTGCCTCTTGGTGCCTCTTGGTGCCCACCTTGGTGCCTCTTGATGCCCACCATGGTGCACCTTGATGCACACCTTGGTGCCTCTTGATGCCCACCTTGGTGCCTCTTGATACCCACCTTGGTGCCTCTTGATGCCCACCTTGGTGCCTCTTGATACCCACCTTGGTGCCTCTTGGTGCCCACCTTGGTGCCTCTTGCTACCCACCATGGTGCCTCTTGGTGCCCACCATGGTGCCTCTTGGTGCCCACCATGGTGCACCTTGATGCACACCTTGGTGCCTCTTGATGCCCACCTTGGTGCCTCTTGATGCCCACCTTGGTGCCTCTTGATACCCACCTTGGTGCCTCTTGGTGCCCACCATGGTGCCTCTTGGTGCCCACCATGGTGCACCTTCATGCACACCTTGGTGCCTCTTGATGCCCACCTTGGTCCCTCTTGATACCCACCATGGTGCACCTTGGTGCCTCTTGGTGCCCACCTTGGTGCCTCTTGATGCCCACCATGGTGCACCTTGATGCCCACCTTGGTGCCTCTTGGTGCCCATCATGGTGCCTCTTCATGCCCACCCTGGTGCCTACCTGGTGCGTTTTTATGCACCCTGGTGCCCTCCTGGTGCGTTTTTATGCACCCTGGTGCCCTCCTGGTGCGTTTTTATGCACCCTGGTGCCCTCCTGGTGCGTTTTTATGCACCATGGTGCCTACTTGGTGCGTTTTTCGCACCCTGGTGCCCTCCTGGTGCGTTTTTATGCACCCTGGTGCCCTCCTGGTGCGTTTTTATGCACCCTGGTGCCTACTTGGTGCGTTTTTATGCACCATGGTGCCCTCCTGGTGCGTTTTTATGCACCATGGTGCCCTCCTGGTGCGTTTTTATGCACCATGGTGCCCTCCTGGTGCGTTTTTCGCACCCTGGTGCCCTCATGGTGCGTTTTTATGCACCATGGTGCCCTCTTGGTGCGTTTTTCGCACCATGGTGCCCTCTTGGTGCGTTTTTCGCACCATGGTGCCCTCTTGGTGCGTTTTTATGCACCATGGTGCCCTCTTGGTGCGTTTTTCGCACCCTGGTGCCCTCCTGGTGCGTTTTTATGCACCCTGGTGCCCTCCTGGTGCGTTTTTATGCACCCTGGTGCCTACTTGGTGCGTTTTTATGCACCATGGTGCCCTCCTGGTGCGTTTTTCGCACCCTGGTGCCCTCCTGGTGCGTTTTTATGCACCCTGGTGCCCTCCTGGTGCGTTTTTATGCACCCTGGTGCCCTCCTGGTGCGTTTTTATGCACCATGGTGCCCTCCTGGTGCGTTTTTCGCACCCTGGTGCCCTCCTGGTGCGTTTTTATGCACCATGGTGCCCTCCTGGTGCGTTTTTATGCACCCTGGTGCCCTCCTGGTGCGTTTTTATGCACCATGGTGCCCTCCTGGTGCGTTTTTCGCACCCTGGTGCCCTCCTGGTGCGTTTTTATGCACCATGGTGCCCTCCTGGTGCGTTTTTATGCACCATGGTGCCTACCTGGTGCGTTTTTCGCACCCTGGTGCCCTCCTGGTGCGTTTTTATGCACCCTGGTGCCTACTTGGTGCGTTTTTATGCACCATGGTGCCCTCCTGGTGCGTTTTTCTGCACCCTGGTGCCCTCCTGGTGCGTTTTTCTGCACCATGGTGCCTACCTGGTGCGTTTTTCTGCACCATGGTGCCTACCTGGTGCGTTTTTCGCACCCTGGTGCCCTCCTGGTGCGTTTTTCTGCACCCTGGTGCCTACTTGGTGCGTTTTTATGCACCATGGTGCCCTCCTGGTGCGTTTTTATGCACCATGGTGCCCTCCTGGTGCGTTTTTATGCACCATGGTGCCCTCCTGGTGCGTTTTTATGCACCATGGTGCCCTCCTGGTGCGTTTTTCGCACCCTGGTGCCCTCTTGGTGCGTTTTTATGCACCATGGTGCCCTCTTGGTGCGTTTTTCGCACCATGGTGCCCTCTTGGTGCGTTTTTATGCACCATGGTGCCCTCTTGGTGCGTTTTTCGCACCCTGGTGCCCTCCTGGTGCGTT
>NW_020874291.1:7838472-7843472 GCF_003935025.1 Abrus precatorius | reverse complement strand
TTGCCCATCCCTATCATCACATGCAAGACACCGAGCCAAGTGGCATCCATTAAAATCCTCGTGTTGACCGCGGGCACTGTGGTGTCACCCGTCAACATGCAACCATCACAAACTGGAAGAACAACCATATCCATAGGGACCAACTCCAGGAACATGATGCCCGCATGCCTATTGCCACTGCAAAAAGTGCACGCGTTGTTGGAAAAATCCAACGCTGGTTCACCGTTTTATAACTCTCCTCACACCTCAACAAGAACAAAGTCACCCGGGAGCACTTAAAATCGAGAGGGACAAAGGAAAATGCACCCAATAGACCCTGCCCATGCATCGTTGATGCAAGAATAAGCCACGCCACGATGCCCACAAATTTCCGAGGGACGCACCGAGACTCGGCCGAAGTCGGCCAACATTCGGTTTCTGGATAATTGACGAATCAATAAACCCAATGCCATGGAAAACCAAGCCACACAAGTGAGGGGAGACTTGCATGAGCATGGGGGAGGGGCCCCAAGGCAGCACCGCACCTCCCACTGTGGGCGTGGTTGGTGAGGTGCAGCCCCCCCCTATAATAGGTTATTATGCAAAAGCCAAAATTGTAGTAGTAGATACCTTTTTTCTGAGCAGACATAAGTCCATATCGGGACCTAGAGATCGAATTTTGACGTGATTTTTTGCAGGGAGGCTCACAAACACAATATATTCACGTCCACAAAGTTTTAGATTTTTTCTCCAAGGGATGAATTTTTAATGAATTTTTGAATCGGCAGATTATGAAAAACCGGGGAAAATAGAAAAAGGCACCTAGAGATCGAATTTTGACCTGATTTTTTGCAGGCATTCACACAAAATAACACCAAATGTGTCTGCAAAGTTTCGTTACATTTCCCCAAGGGAATGATTTATAATGAATTTTTCTCCGAATCATCGCACCATGGTGCACCTTGATGCCCACCTTGGTGCCTCTTGATACCCACCTTGGTGCTTCTTGATACCCACCTTGGTGCCTCTTGGTGCCTCTTGGTGCCCACCTTGGTGCCTCTTGATGCCCACCATGGTGCACCTTGATGCACACCTTGGTGCCTCTTGGTGCCTCTTGGTGCCCACCTTGGTGCCTCTTGATGCCCACCATGGTGCACCTTGATGCACACCTTGGTGCCTCTTGATGCCCACCTTGGTGCCTCTTGATACCCACCTTGGTGCCTCTTGATGCCCACCTTGGTGCCTCTTGATACCCACCTTGGTGCCTCTTGGTGCCCACCTTGGTGCCTCTTGCTACCCACCATGGTGCCTCTTGGTGCCCACCATGGTGCCTCTTGGTGCCCACCATGGTGCACCTTGATGCACACCTTGGTGCCTCTTGATGCCCACCTTGGTGCCTCTTGATGCCCACCTTGGTGCCTCTTGATACCCACCTTGGTGCCTCTTGGTGCCCACCATGGTGCCTCTTGGTGCCCACCATGGTGCACCTTCATGCACACCTTGGTGCCTCTTGATGCCCACCTTGGTCCCTCTTGATACCCACCATGGTGCACCTTGGTGCCTCTTGGTGCCCACCTTGGTGCCTCTTGATGCCCACCATGGTGCACCTTGATGCCCACCTTGGTGCCTCTTGGTGCCCATCATGGTGCCTCTTCATGCCCACCCTGGTGCCTACCTGGTGCGTTTTTATGCACCCTGGTGCCCTCCTGGTGCGTTTTTATGCAGGCATTCACACAAAATAACACCAAATGTGTCTGCAAAGTTTCGTTACATTTCCCCAAGGGAATGATTTATAATGAATTTTTCTCCGAATCATCGCACCATGGTGCACCTTGATGCCCACCTTGGTGCCTCTTGATACCCACCTTGGTGCTTCTTGATACCCACCTTGGTGCCTCTTGGTGCCTCTTGGTGCCCACCTTGGTGCCTCTTGATGCCCACCATGGTGCACCTTGATGCACACCTTGGTGCCTCTTGGTGCCTCTTGGTGCCCACCTTGGTGCCTCTTGATGCCCACCATGGTGCACCTTGATGCACACCTTGGTGCCTCTTGATGCCCACCTTGGTGCCTCTTGATACCCACCTTGGTGCCTCTTGATGCCCACCTTGGTGCCTCTTGATACCCACCTTGGTGCCTCTTGGTGCCCACCTTGGTGCCTCTTGCTACCCACCATGGTGCCTCTTGGTGCCCACCATGGTGCCTCTTGGTGCCCACCATGGTGCACCTTGATGCACACCTTGGTGCCTCTTGATGCCCACCTTGGTGCCTCTTGATGCCCACCTTGGTGCCTCTTGATACCCACCTTGGTGCCTCTTGGTGCCCACCATGGTGCCTCTTGGTGCCCACCATGGTGCACCTTCATGCACACCTTGGTGCCTCTTGATGCCCACCTTGGTCCCTCTTGATACCCACCATGGTGCACCTTGGTGCCTCTTGGTGCCCACCTTGGTGCCTCTTGATGCCCACCATGGTGCACCTTGATGCCCACCTTGGTGCCTCTTGGTGCCCATCATGGTGCCTCTTCATGCCCACCCTGGTGCCTACCTGGTGCGTTTTTATGCACCCTGGTGCCCTCCTGGTGCGTTTTTATGCACCCTGGTGCCCTCCTGGTGCGTTTTTATGCACCCTGGTGCCCTCCTGGTGCGTTTTTATGCACCATGGTGCCTACTTGGTGCGTTTTTATGCACCCTGGTGCCCTCCTGGTGCGTTTTTATGCACCCTGGTGCCCTCCTGGTGCGTTTTTATGCACCCTGGTGCCTACTTGGTGCGTTTTTATGCACCATGGTGCCCTCCTGGTGCGTTTTTATGCACCATGGTGCCCTCCTGGTGCGTTTTTATGCACCATGGTGCCCTCCTGGTGCGTTTTTATGCACCCTGGTGCCCTCCTGGTGCGTTTTTATGCACCATGGTGCCCTCTTGGTGCGTTTTTCGCACCATGGTGCCCTCTTGGTGCGTTTTTCGCACCATGGTGCCCTCTTGGTGCGTTTTTATGCACCATGGTGCCCTCTTGGTGCGTTTTTCGCACCCTGGTGCCCTCCTGGTGCGTTTTTATGCACCCTGGTGCCCTCCTGGTGCGTTTTTATGCACCCTGGTGCCTACTTGGTGCGTTTTTATGCACCATGGTGCCCTCCTGGTGCGTTTTTCGCACCCTGGTGCCCTCCTGGTGCGTTTTTATGCACCCTGGTGCCCTCCTGGTGCGTTTTTATGCACCCTGGTGCCCTCCTGGTGCGTTTTTATGCACCATGGTGCCCTCCTGGTGCGTTTTTCGCACCCTGGTGCCCTCCTGGTGCGTTTTTATGCACCATGGTGCCCTCCTGGTGCGTTTTTATGCACCCTGGTGCCCTCCTGGTGCGTTTTTATGCACCATGGTGCCCTCCTGGTGCGTTTTTCGCACCCTGGTGCCCTCCTGGTGCGTTTTTATGCACCATGGTGCCCTCCTGGTGCGTTTTTATGCACCATGGTGCCTACCTGGTGCGTTTTTCGCACCCTGGTGCCCTCCTGGTGCGTTTTTATGCACCCTGGTGCCTACTTGGTGCGTTTTTATGCACCATGGTGCCCTCCTGGTGCGTTTTTCTGCACCCTGGTGCCCTCCTGGTGCGTTTTTCTGCACCATGGTGCCTACCTGGTGCGTTTTTCTGCACCATGGTGCCTACCTGGTGCGTTTTTCGCACCCTGGTGCCCTCCTGGTGCGTTTTTCTGCACCCTGGTGCCTACTTGGTGCGTTTTTATGCACCATGGTGCCCTCCTGGTGCGTTTTTATGCACCATGGTGCCCTCCTGGTGCGTTTTTATGCACCATGGTGCCCTCCTGGTGCGTTTTTATGCACCATGGTGCCCTCCTGGTGCGTTTTTCGCACCCTGGTGCCCTCTTGGTGCGTTTTTATGCACCATGGTGCCCTCTTGGTGCGTTTTTCGCACCATGGTGCCCTCTTGGTGCGTTTTTATGCACCATGGTGCCCTCTTGGTGCGTTTTTCGCACCCTGGTGCCCTCCTGGTGCGTTTTTATGCACCCTGGTGCCCTCCTGGTGCGTTTTTATGCACCCTGGTGCCCTCCTGGTGCGTTTTTATGCACCCTGGTGCCTACTTGGTGCGTTTTTATGCACCATGGTGCCCTCCTGGTGCGTTTTTCGCACCCTGGTGCCCTCCTGGTGCGTTTTTATGCACCCTGGTGCCCTCCTGGTGCGTTTTTATGCACCCTGGTGCCCTCCTGGTGCGTTTTTATGCACCATGGTGCCCTCTTGGTGCGTTTTTCGCACCATGGTGCCCTCTTGGTGCGTTTTTCGCACCCTGGTGCCCTCCTGGTGCGTTTTTATGCACCCTGGTGCCCTCCTGGTGCGTTTTTATGCACCCTGGTGCCTACTTGGTGCGTTTTTATGCACCATGGTGCCCTCCTGGTGCGTTTTTCGCACCCTGGTGCCCTCCTGGTGCGTTTTTATGCACCCTGGTGCCCTCCTGGTGCGTTTTTATGCACCCTGGTGCCCTCCTGGTGCGTTTTTATGCACCATGGTGCCCTCCTGGTGCGTTTTTCGCACCCTGGTGCCCTCCTGGTGCGTTTTTATGCACCATGGTGCCCTCCTGGTGCGTTTTTATGCACCCTGGTGCCCTCCTGGTGCGTTTTTATGCACCATGGTGCCCTCCTGGTGCGTTTTTCGCACCCTGGTGCCCTCCTGGTGCGTTTTTATGCACCATGGTGCCCTCCTGGTGCGTTTTTATGCACCATGGTGCCTACCTGGTGCGTTTTTCGCACCCTGGTGCCCTCCTGGTGCGTTTTTATGCACCCTGGTGCCTACTTGGTGCGTTTTTATGCACCATGGTGCCCTCCTGGTGCGTTTTTCTGCACCCTGGTGCCCTCCTGGTGCGTTTTTCTGCACCATGGTGCCTACCTGGTGCGTTTTTCTGCACCATGGTGCCTACCTGGTGCGTTTTTCGCACCCTGGTGCCCTCCTGGTGCGTTTTTCTGCACCCTGGTGCCTACTTGGTGCGTTTTTATGCACCATGGTGCCCTCCTGGTGCGTTTTTCG
>NW_020874291.1:7828495-7833495 GCF_003935025.1 Abrus precatorius | reverse complement strand
GAGTGCGGCAAACCACCAGCCAAGCACACATTCAAGGGTAGGTTCAATAATGCCTAAGGCATCACCTTGCCCATCCCTATCATCACATGCAAGACACCGAGCCAAGTGGCATCCATTAAAATCCTCGTGTTGACCGCGGGCACTGTGGTGTCACCCGTCAACATGCAACCATCACAAACTGGAAGAACAACCATATCCATAGGGACCAACTCCAGGAACATGATGCCCGCATGCCTATTGCCACTGCAAAAAGTGCACGCGTTGTTGGAAAAATCCAACGCTGGTTCACCGTTTTATAACTCTCCTCACACCTCAACAAGAACAAAGTCACCCGGGAGCACTTAAAATCGAGAGGGACAAAGGAAAATGCACCCAATAGACCCTGCCCATGCATCGTTGATGCAAGAATAAGCCACGCCACGATGCCCACAAATTTCCGAGGGACGCACCGAGACTCGGCCGAAGTCGGCCAACATTCGGTTTCTGGATAATTGACGAATCAATAAACCCAATGCCATGGAAAACCAAGCCACACAAGTGAGGGGAGACTTGCATGAGCATGGGGGAGGGGCCCCAAGGCAGCACCGCACCTCCCACTGTGGGCGTGGTTGGTGAGGTGCAGCCCCCCCCTATAATAGGTTATTATGCAAAAGCCAAAATTGTAGTAGTAGATACCTTTTTTCTGAGCAGACATAAGTCCATATCGGGACCTAGAGATCGAATTTTGACGTGATTTTTTGCAGGGAGGCTCACAAACACAATATATTCACGTCCACAAAGTTTTAGATTTTTTCTCCAAGGGATGAATTTTTAATGAATTTTTGAATCGGCAGATTATGAAAAACCGGGGAAAATAGAAAAAGGCACCTAGAGATCGAATTTTGACCTGATTTTTTGCAGGCATTCACACAAAATAACACCAAATGTGTCTGCAAAGTTTCGTTACATTTCCCCAAGGGAATGATTTATAATGAATTTTTCTCCGAATCATCGCACCATGGTGCACCTTGATGCCCACCTTGGTGCCTCTTGATACCCACCTTGGTGCTTCTTGATACCCACCTTGGTGCCTCTTGGTGCCTCTTGGTGCCCACCTTGGTGCCTCTTGATGCCCACCATGGTGCACCTTGATGCACACCTTGGTGCCTCTTGGTGCCTCTTGGTGCCCACCTTGGTGCCTCTTGATGCCCACCATGGTGCACCTTGATGCACACCTTGGTGCCTCTTGATGCCCACCTTGGTGCCTCTTGATACCCACCTTGGTGCCTCTTGATGCCCACCTTGGTGCCTCTTGATACCCACCTTGGTGCCTCTTGGTGCCCACCTTGGTGCCTCTTGCTACCCACCATGGTGCCTCTTGGTGCCCACCATGGTGCCTCTTGGTGCCCACCATGGTGCACCTTGATGCACACCTTGGTGCCTCTTGATGCCCACCTTGGTGCCTCTTGATGCCCACCTTGGTGCCTCTTGATACCCACCTTGGTGCCTCTTGGTGCCCACCATGGTGCCTCTTGGTGCCCACCATGGTGCACCTTCATGCACACCTTGGTGCCTCTTGATGCCCACCTTGGTCCCTCTTGATACCCACCATGGTGCACCTTGGTGCCTCTTGGTGCCCACCTTGGTGCCTCTTGATGCCCACCATGGTGCACCTTGATGCCCACCTTGGTGCCTCTTGGTGCCCATCATGGTGCCTCTTCATGCCCACCCTGGTGCCTACCTGGTGCGTTTTTATGCACCCTGGTGCCCTCCTGGTGCGTTTTTATGCACCCTGGTGCCCTCCTGGTGCGTTTTTATGCACCCTGGTGCCCTCCTGGTGCGTTTTTATGCACCATGGTGCCTACTTGGTGCGTTTTTCGCACCCTGGTGCCCTCCTGGTGCGTTTTTATGCACCCTGGTGCCCTCCTGGTGCGTTTTTATGCACCCTGGTGCCTACTTGGTGCGTTTTTATGCACCATGGTGCCCTCCTGGTGCGTTTTTATGCACCATGGTGCCCTCCTGGTGCGTTTTTATGCACCATGGTGCCCTCCTGGTGCGTTTTTCGCACCCTGGTGCCCTCCTGGTGCGTTTTTATGCACCATGGTGCCCTCTTGGTGCGTTTTTATGCACCATGGTGCCCTCTTGGTGCGTTTTTCGCACCATGGTGCCCTCTTGGTGCGTTTTTATGCACCATGGTGCCCTCTTGGTGCGTTTTTCGCACCCTGGTGCCCTCCTGGTGCGTTTTTATGCACCCTGGTGCCCTCCTGGTGCGTTTTTATGCACCCTGGTGCCTACTTGGTGCGTTTTTATGCACCATGGTGCCCTCCTGGTGCGTTTTTCGCACCCTGGTGCCCTCCTGGTGCGTTTTTATGCACCCTGGTGGTGCCCCTCCTTGGTGCGTTTTTATGCACCATGGTGCCCTCCTGGTGCGTTTTTTGCACCCTGGTGCCCTCCTGGTGCGTTTTTATGCACCATGGTGCCCTCCTGGTGCGTTTTTTGCACCCTGGTGCCCTCCTGGTGCGTTTTTATGCACCTGGTGCCCTCCTGGTGCGTTTTTATGCACCATGGTGCCCTCCTGGTGCGTTTTTTGCACCCTGGTGCCCTCCTGGTGCGTTTTTATGCACCATGGTGCCCTCCTGGTGCGTTTTTTGCACCCTGGTGCCCTCCTGGTGCGTTTTTTGCACCCTGGTGCCTCTTGGTGCTTTTTTGCACCTGGTGCCTCTGGTGCGTTTTTATGCACCATGGTGCCCTCCTGGTGCGTTTTTCATGCACCCTGGTGCCTCCTGGTGCGTTTTTATGCACCCTGGTGCCCTCCTGGTGCGTTTTTATGCACCCTGGTGCCCTCCTGGTGCGTTTTTATGCACCCTGGTGCCCTCCTGGTGCGTTTTTATGCACCATGGTGCCTCTGGTGCGTTTTTCGCACCCTGGTGCCCTCCTGGTGCGTTTTTATGCACCCTGGTGCCCTCCTGGTGCGTTTTTATGCACCCTGGTGCCCTCCTGGTGCGTTTTTATGCACCATGGTGCCCTCCTGGTGCGTTTTTATGCACCATGGTGCCCTCCTGGTGCGTTTTTATGCACCATGGTGCCCTCCTGGTGCGTTTTTCGCACCCTGGTGCCCTCTTGGTGCGTTTTTATGCACCATGGTGCCCTCTTGGTGCGTTTTTCGCACCATGGTGCCCTCTTGGTGCGTTTTTATGCACCATGGTGCCCTCTTGGTGCGTTTTTCGCACCCTGGTGCCCTCCTGGTGCGTTTTTATGCACCCTGGTGCCCTCCTGGTGCGTTTTTATGCACCCTGGTGCCTACTTGGTGCTTTTTTTTTTGGTGCGTTTTTATGCACCATGGTGCCCTCCTGGTGCGTTTTTCGCACCCTGGTGCCCTCCTGGTGCGTTTTTATGCACCCTGGTGCCCTCCTGGTGCGTTTTTATGCACCCTGGTGCCCTCCTGGTGCGTTTTTATGCACCATGGTGCCCTCCTGGTGCGTTTTTTCGCACCCTGGTGCCCTCCTGGTGCGTTTTTATGCACCATGGTGCCCTCCTGGTGCGTTTTTATGCACCCTGGTGCCCTCCTGGTGCGTTTTTATGCACCATGGTGCCCTCCTGGTGCGTTTTTCGCACCCTGGTGCCCTCCTGGTGCGTTTTTATGCACCATGGTGCCCTCCTGGTGCGTTTTTATGCACCATGGTGCCTCCTGGTGCGTTTTTCGCACCCTGGTGCCCTCCTGGTGCGTTTTTATGCACCCTGGTGCCCTCCTGGTGCGTTTTTATGCACCATGGTGCCCTCCTGGTGCGTTTTTTGCACCCTGGTGCCCTCCTGGTGCGTTTTTATGCACCATGGTGCCCTCCTGGTGCGTTTTTTGCACCTGGTGCCTCCTGGTGCGTTTTTATGCACCATGGTGCCCTCCTGGTGCGTTTTTCGCACCCTGGTGCCCTCCTGGTGCGTTTTTATGCACCATGGTGCCCTCCTGGTGCGTTTTTATGCACCCTGGTGCCCTCCTGGTGCGTTTTTATGCACCCTGGTGCCCTCCTGGTGCGTTTTTATGCACCATGGTGCCCTCCTGGTGCGTTTTTTGCACCCTGGTGCCCTCCTGGTGCGTTTTTTGCACCTTCTTGGTGCGTTTTTTGCACCCTGGTGCCCTCCTGGTGCGTTTTTATGCACCATGGTGCCCTCCTGGTGCGTTTTTTGCACCCTGGTGCCCTCCTGGTGCGTTTTTATGCACCCTGGTGCCCTCCTGGTGCGTTTTTATGCACCCTGGTGCCCTCCTGGTGCGTTTTTATGCACCCTGGTGCCCTCCTGGTGCGTTTTTGCACCTGGTGCCTCCTGGTGCGTTTTTGCACCTGGTGCCTCCTGGTGCGTTTTTTGCACCTGGTGCCCTCCTGGTGCGTTTTTATGCACCATGGTGCCCTCCTGGTGCGTTTTTATGCACCCTGGTGCCCTCCTGGTGCGTTTTTATGCACCCTGGTGCCCTCCTGGTGCGTTTTTATGCACCATGGTGCCCTCCTGGTGCGTTTTTATGCACCATGGTGCCTACCTGGTGCGTTTTTCGCACCCTGGTGCCCTCCTGGTGCGTTTTTATGCACCCTGGTGCCTACTTGGTGCGTTTTTATGCACCATGGTGCCCTCCTGGTGCGTTTTTCTGCACCCTGGTGCCCTCCTGGTGCGTTTTTCTGCACCATGGTGCCTACCTGGTGCGTTTTTCTGCACCATGGTGCCTACCTGGTGCGTTTTTCGCACCCTGGTGCCCTCCTGGTGCGTTTTTCTGCACCCTGGTGCCTACTTGGTGCGTTTTTATGCACCATGGTGCCCTCCTGGTGCGTTTTTATGCACCATGGTGCCCTCCTGGTGCGTTTTTATGCACCATGGTGCCCTCCTGGTGCGTTTTTATGCACCATGGTGCCCTCCTGGTGCGTTTTTCGCACCCTGGTGCCCTCTTGGTGCGTTTTTATGCACCATGGTGCCCTCTTGGTGCGTTTTTCGCACCATGGTGCCCTCTTGGTGCGTTTTTATGCACCATGGTGCCCTCT
>NW_020874291.1:7815995-7818495 GCF_003935025.1 Abrus precatorius | reverse complement strand
TGGTGCGTTTTTATGCACCCTGGTGCCCTCCTGGTGCGTTTTTATGCACCCTGGTGCCCTCCTGGTGCGTTTTTATGCACCCTGGTGCCCTCCTGGTGCGTTTTTATGCACCATGGTGCCTACTTGGTGCGTTTTTCGCACCCTGGTGCCCTCCTGGTGCGTTTTTATGCACCCTGGTGCCCTCCTGGTGCGTTTTTATGCACCCTGGTGCCTACTTGGTGCGTTTTTATGCACCATGGTGCCCTCCTGGTGCGTTTTTATGCACCATGGTGCCCTCCTGGTGCGTTTTTATGCACCATGGTGCCCTCCTGGTGCGTTTTTCGCACCCTGGTGCCCTCATGGTGCGTTTTTATGCACCATGGTGCCCTCTTGGTGCGTTTTTCGCACCATGGTGCCCTCTTGGTGCGTTTTTCGCACCATGGTGCCCTCTTGGTGCGTTTTTATGCACCATGGTGCCCTCTTGGTGCGTTTTTCGCACCCTGGTGCCCTCCTGGTGCGTTTTTATGCACCCTGGTGCCCTCCTGGTGCGTTTTTATGCACCCTGGTGCCTACTTGGTGCGTTTTTATGCACCATGGTGCCCTCCTGGTGCGTTTTTCGCACCCTGGTGCCCTCCTGGTGCGTTTTTATGCACCCTGGTGCCCTCCTGGTGCGTTTTTATGCACCCTGGTGCCCTCCTGGTGCGTTTTTATGCACCATGGTGCCCTCCTGGTGCGTTTTTCGCACCCTGGTGCCCTCCTGGTGCGTTTTTATGCACCATGGTGCCCTCCTGGTGCGTTTTTATGCACCCTGGTGCCCTCCTGGTGCGTTTTTATGCACCATGGTGCCCTCCTGGTGCGTTTTTCGCACCCTGGTGCCCTCCTGGTGCGTTTTTATGCACCATGGTGCCCTCCTGGTGCGTTTTTATGCACCATGGTGCCTACCTGGTGCGTTTTTCGCACCCTGGTGCCCTCCTGGTGCGTTTTTATGCACCCTGGTGCCTACTTGGTGCGTTTTTATGCACCATGGTGCCCTCCTGGTGCGTTTTTCTGCACCCTGGTGCCCTCCTGGTGCGTTTTTCTGCACCATGGTGCCTACCTGGTGCGTTTTTCTGCACCATGGTGCCTACCTGGTGCGTTTTTCGCACCCTGGTGCCCTCCTGGTGCGTTTTTCTGCACCCTGGTGCCTACTTGGTGCGTTTTTATGCACCATGGTGCCCTCCTGGTGCGTTTTTATGCACCATGGTGCCCTCCTGGTGCGTTTTTATGCACCATGGTGCCCTCCTGGTGCGTTTTTATGCACCATGGTGCCCTCCTGGTGCGTTTTTCGCACCCTGGTGCCCTCTTGGTGCGTTTTTATGCACCATGGTGCCCTCTTGGTGCGTTTTTCGCACCATGGTGCCCTCTTGGTGCGTTTTTATGCACCATGGTGCCCTCTTGGTGCGTTTTTCGCACCCTGGTGCCCTCCTGGTGCGTTTTTATGCACCCTGGTGCCCTCCTGGTGCGTTTTTATGCACCCTGGTGCCCTCCTGGTGCGTTTTTATGCACCCTGGTGCCTACTTGGTGCGTTTTTATGCACCATGGTGCCCTCCTGGTGCGTTTTTCGCACCCTGGTGCCCTCCTGGTGCGTTTTTATGCACCCTGGTGCCCTCCTGGTGCGTTTTTATGCACCCTGGTGCCCTCCTGGTGCGTTTTTATGCACCATGGTGCCCTCTTGGTGCGTTTTTCGCACCATGGTGCCCTCTTGGTGCGTTTTTCGCACCCTGGTGCCCTCCTGGTGCGTTTTTATGCACCCTGGTGCCCTCCTGGTGCGTTTTTATGCACCCTGGTGCCTACTTGGTGCGTTTTTATGCACCATGGTGCCCTCCTGGTGCGTTTTTCGCACCCTGGTGCCCTCCTGGTGCGTTTTTATGCACCCTGGTGCCCTCCTGGTGCGTTTTTATGCACCCTGGTGCCCTCCTGGTGCGTTTTTATGCACCATGGTGCCCTCCTGGTGCGTTTTTCGCACCCTGGTGCCCTCCTGGTGCGTTTTTATGCACCATGGTGCCCTCCTGGTGCGTTTTTATGCACCCTGGTGCCCTCCTGGTGCGTTTTTATGCACCATGGTGCCCTCCTGGTGCGTTTTTCGCACCCTGGTGCCCTCCTGGTGCGTTTTTATGCACCATGGTGCCCTCCTGGTGCGTTTTTATGCACCATGGTGCCTACCTGGTGCGTTTTTCGCACCCTGGTGCCCTCCTGGTGCGTTTTTATGCACCCTGGTGCCTACTTGGTGCGTTTTTATGCACCATGGTGCCCTCCTGGTGCGTTTTTCTGCACCCTGGTGCCCTCCTGGTGCGTTTTTCTGCACCATGGTGCCTACCTGGTGCGTTTTTCTGCACCATGGTGCCCTACCTGGTGCGTTTTTCGCACCATGGTGCCCTCCTGGTGCGTTTTTCTGCACCTTGGTGCCCTCTTGGTGCGTTTTTTTCGCACCCTGGTGCCCTCCTGGTGCGTTTTTCTCCCCCCTGCCAGCCCTGGTGCCTAC
>NW_020874291.1:7808116-7810616 GCF_003935025.1 Abrus precatorius | reverse complement strand
AATTTTGAGTGTAAAATTTTTTTCTCCCTCAGTCATGTGACTGCCTACACGATGCCATGCAAAAGCAATCACATAACCCAGAGTCGGGGATTTTAATGGATGTCGTTCAGATCGAGTGCGGCAAACCACCAGCCAAGCACACATTCAAGGGTAGGTTCAATAATGCCTAAGGCATCACCTTGCCCATCCCTATCATCACATGCAAGACACCGAGCCAAGTGGCATCCATTAAAATCCTCGTGTTGACCGCGGGCACTGTGGTGTCACCCGTCAACATGCAACCATCACAAACTGGAAGAACAACCATATCCATAGGGACCAACTCCAGGAACATGATGCCCGCATGCCTATTGCCACTGCAAAAAGTGCACGCGTTGTTGGAAAAATCCAACGCTGGTTCACCGTTTTATAACTCTCCTCACACCTCAACAAGAACAAAGTCACCCGGGAGCACTTAAAATCGAGAGGGACAAAGGAAAATGCACCCAATAGACCCTGCCCATGCATCGTTGATGCAAGAATAAGCCACGCCACGATGCCCACAAATTTCCGAGGGACGCACCGAGACTCGGCCGAAGTCGGCCAACATTCGGTTTCTGGATAATTGACGAATCAATAAACCCAATGCCATGGAAAACCAAGCCACACAAGTGAGGGGAGACTTGCATGAGCATGGGGGAGGGGCCCCAAGGCAGCACCGCACCTCCCACTGTGGGCGTGGTTGGTGAGGTGCAGCCCCCCCCTATAATAGGTTATTATGCAAAAGCCAAAATTGTAGTAGTAGATACCTTTTTTCTGAGCAGACATAAGTCCATATCGGGACCTAGAGATCGAATTTTGACGTGATTTTTTGCAGGGAGGCTCACAAACACAATATATTCACGTCCACAAAGTTTTAGATTTTTTCTCCAAGGGATGAATTTTTAATGAATTTTTGAATCGGCAGATTATGAAAAACCGGGGAAAATAGAAAAAGGCACCTAGAGATCGAATTTTGACCTGATTTTTTGCAGGCATTCACACAAAATAACACCAAATGTGTCTGCAAAGTTTCGTTACATTTCCCCAAGGGAATGATTTATAATGAATTTTTCTCCGAATCATCGCACCATGGTGCACCTTGATGCCCACCTTGGTGCCTCTTGATACCCACCTTGGTGCTTCTTGATACCCACCTTGGTGCCTCTTGGTGCCTCTTGGTGCCCACCTTGGTGCCTCTTGATGCCCACCATGGTGCACCTTGATGCACACCTTGGTGCCTCTTGGTGCCTCTTGGTGCCCACCTTGGTGCCTCTTGATGCCCACCATGGTGCACCTTGATGCACACCTTGGTGCCTCTTGATGCCCACCTTGGTGCCTCTTGATACCCACCTTGGTGCCTCTTGATGCCCACCTTGGTGCCTCTTGATACCCACCTTGGTGCCTCTTGGTGCCCACCTTGGTGCCTCTTGCTACCCACCATGGTGCCTCTTGGTGCCCACCATGGTGCCTCTTGGTGCCCACCATGGTGCACCTTGATGCACACCTTGGTGCCTCTTGATGCCCACCTTGGTGCCTCTTGATGCCCACCTTGGTGCCTCTTGATACCCACCTTGGTGCCTCTTGGTGCCCACCATGGTGCCTCTTGGTGCCCACCATGGTGCACCTTCATGCACACCTTGGTGCCTCTTGATGCCCACCTTGGTCCCTCTTGATACCCACCATGGTGCACCTTGGTGCCTCTTGGTGCCCACCTTGGTGCCTCTTGATGCCCACCATGGTGCACCTTGATGCCCACCTTGGTGCCTCTTGGTGCCCATCATGGTGCCTCTTCATGCCCACCCTGGTGCCTACCTGGTGCGTTTTTATGCACCCTGGTGCCCTCCTGGTGCGTTTTTATGCACCCTGGTGCCCTCCTGGTGCGTTTTTATGCACCCTGGTGCCCTCCTGGTGCGTTTTTATGCACCATGGTGCCTACTTGGTGCGTTTTTCGCACCCTGGTGCCCTCCTGGTGCGTTTTTATGCACCCTGGTGCCCTCCTGGTGCGTTTTTATGCACCCTGGTGCCTACTTGGTGCGTTTTTATGCACCATGGTGCCCTCCTGGTGCGTTTTTATGCACCATGGTGCCCTCCTGGTGCGTTTTTATGCACCATGGTGCCCTCCTGGTGCGTTTTTCGCACCCTGGTGCCCTCATGGTGCGTTTTTATGCACCATGGTGCCCTCTTGGTGCGTTTTTCGCACCATGGTGCCCTCTTGGTGCGTTTTTCGCACCATGGTGCCCTCTTGGTGCGTTTTTATGCACCATGGTGCCCTCTTGGTGCGTTTTTCGCACCCTGGTGCCCTCCTGGTGCGTTTTTATGCACCCTGGTGCCCTCCTGGTGCGTTTTTATGCACCCTGGTGCCTACTTGGTGCGTTTTTATGCACCATGGTGCCCTCCTGGTGCGTTTTTCGCACCCTGGTGCCCTCCTGGTGCGTTTTTATGCACCCTGGTGCCCTCCTGGTGCGTTTTTATGCACCCT
>NW_020874291.1:7795616-7798116 GCF_003935025.1 Abrus precatorius | reverse complement strand
AATTTTTCTCCGAATCATCGCACCATGGTGCACCTTGATGCCCACCTTGGTGCCTCTTGATACCCACCTTGGTGCTTCTTGATACCCACCTTGGTGCCTCTTGGTGCCTCTTGGTGCCCACCTTGGTGCCTCTTGATGCCCACCATGGTGCACCTTGATGCACACCTTGGTGCCTCTTGGTGCCTCTTGGTGCCCACCTTGGTGCCTCTTGATGCCCACCATGGTGCACCTTGATGCACACCTTGGTGCCTCTTGATGCCCACCTTGGTGCCTCTTGATACCCACCTTGGTGCCTCTTGATGCCCACCTTGGTGCCTCTTGATACCCACCTTGGTGCCTCTTGGTGCCCACCTTGGTGCCTCTTGCTACCCACCATGGTGCCTCTTGGTGCCCACCATGGTGCCTCTTGGTGCCCACCATGGTGCACCTTGATGCACACCTTGGTGCCTCTTGATGCCCACCTTGGTGCCTCTTGATGCCCACCTTGGTGCCTCTTGATACCCACCTTGGTGCCTCTTGGTGCCCACCATGGTGCCTCTTGGTGCCCACCATGGTGCACCTTCATGCACACCTTGGTGCCTCTTGATGCCCACCTTGGTCCCTCTTGATACCCACCATGGTGCACCTTGGTGCCTCTTGGTGCCCACCTTGGTGCCTCTTGATGCCCACCATGGTGCACCTTGATGCCCACCTTGGTGCCTCTTGGTGCCCATCATGGTGCCTCTTCATGCCCACCCTGGTGCCTACCTGGTGCGTTTTTATGCACCCTGGTGCCCTCCTGGTGCGTTTTTATGCACCCTGGTGCCCTCCTGGTGCGTTTTTATGCACCCTGGTGCCCTCCTGGTGCGTTTTTATGCACCATGGTGCCTACTTGGTGCGTTTTTCGCACCCTGGTGCCCTCCTGGTGCGTTTTTATGCACCCTGGTGCCCTCCTGGTGCGTTTTTATGCACCCTGGTGCCTACTTGGTGCGTTTTTATGCACCATGGTGCCCTCCTGGTGCGTTTTTATGCACCATGGTGCCCTCCTGGTGCGTTTTTATGCACCATGGTGCCCTCCTGGTGCGTTTTTCGCACCCTGGTGCCCTCATGGTGCGTTTTTATGCACCATGGTGCCCTCTTGGTGCGTTTTTCGCACCATGGTGCCCTCTTGGTGCGTTTTTCGCACCATGGTGCCCTCTTGGTGCGTTTTTATGCACCATGGTGCCCTCTTGGTGCGTTTTTCGCACCCTGGTGCCCTCCTGGTGCGTTTTTATGCACCCTGGTGCCCTCCTGGTGCGTTTTTATGCACCCTGGTGCCTACTTGGTGCGTTTTTATGCACCATGGTGCCCTCCTGGTGCGTTTTTCGCACCCTGGTGCCCTCCTGGTGCGTTTTTATGCACCCTGGTGCCCTCCTGGTGCGTTTTTATGCACCCTGGTGCCCTCCTGGTGCGTTTTTATGCACCATGGTGCCCTCCTGGTGCGTTTTTCGCACCCTGGTGCCCTCCTGGTGCGTTTTTATGCACCATGGTGCCCTCCTGGTGCGTTTTTATGCACCCTGGTGCCCTCCTGGTGCGTTTTTATGCACCATGGTGCCCTCCTGGTGCGTTTTTCGCACCCTGGTGCCCTCCTGGTGCGTTTTTATGCACCATGGTGCCCTCCTGGTGCGTTTTTATGCACCATGGTGCCTACCTGGTGCGTTTTTCGCACCCTGGTGCCCTCCTGGTGCGTTTTTATGCACCCTGGTGCCTACTTGGTGCGTTTTTATGCACCATGGTGCCCTCCTGGTGCGTTTTTCTGCACCCTGGTGCCCTCCTGGTGCGTTTTTCTGCACCATGGTGCCTACCTGGTGCGTTTTTCTGCACCATGGTGCCTACCTGGTGCGTTTTTCGCACCCTGGTGCCCTCCTGGTGCGTTTTTCTGCACCCTGGTGCCTACTTGGTGCGTTTTTATGCACCATGGTGCCCTCCTGGTGCGTTTTTATGCACCATGGTGCCCTCCTGGTGCGTTTTTATGCACCATGGTGCCCTCCTGGTGCGTTTTTATGCACCATGGTGCCCTCCTGGTGCGTTTTTCGCACCCTGGTGCCCTCTTGGTGCGTTTTTATGCACCATGGTGCCCTCTTGGTGCGTTTTTCGCACCATGGTGCCCTCTTGGTGCGTTTTTATGCACCATGGTGCCCTCTTGGTGCGTTTTTCGCACCCTGGTGCCCTCCTGGTGCGTTTTTATGCACCCTGGTGCCCTCCTGGTGCGTTTTTATGCACCCTGGTGCCCTCCTGGTGCGTTTTTATGCACCCTGGTGCCTACTTGGTGCGTTTTTATGCACCATGGTGCCCTCCTGGTGCGTTTTTCGCACCCTGGTGCCCTCCTGGTGCGTTTTTATGCACCCTGGTGCCCTCCTGGTGCGTTTTTATGCACCCTGGTGCCCTCCTGGTGCGTTTTTATGCACCATGGTGCCCTCTTGGTGCGTTTTTCGCACCATGGTGCCCTCTTGGTGCGTTTTTCGCACCCTGGTGCCCTCCT
>NW_020874291.1:7778116-7780616 GCF_003935025.1 Abrus precatorius | reverse complement strand
TGACGTGATTTTTTGCAGGGAGGCTCACAAACACAATATATTCACGTCCACAAAGTTTTAGATTTTTTCTCCAAGGGATGAATTTTTAATGAATTTTTGAATCGGCAGATTATGAAAAACCGGGGAAAATAGAAAAAGGCACCTAGAGATCGAATTTTGACCTGATTTTTTGCAGGCATTCACACAAAATAACACCAAATGTGTCTGCAAAGTTTCGTTACATTTCCCCAAGGGAATGATTTATAATGAATTTTTCTCCGAATCATCGCACCATGGTGCACCTTGATGCCCACCTTGGTGCCTCTTGATACCCACCTTGGTGCTTCTTGATACCCACCTTGGTGCCTCTTGGTGCCTCTTGGTGCCCACCTTGGTGCCTCTTGATGCCCACCATGGTGCACCTTGATGCACACCTTGGTGCCTCTTGGTGCCTCTTGGTGCCCACCTTGGTGCCTCTTGATGCCCACCATGGTGCACCTTGATGCACACCTTGGTGCCTCTTGATGCCCACCTTGGTGCCTCTTGATACCCACCTTGGTGCCTCTTGATGCCCACCTTGGTGCCTCTTGATACCCACCTTGGTGCCTCTTGGTGCCCACCTTGGTGCCTCTTGCTACCCACCATGGTGCCTCTTGGTGCCCACCATGGTGCCTCTTGGTGCCCACCATGGTGCACCTTGATGCACACCTTGGTGCCTCTTGATGCCCACCTTGGTGCCTCTTGATGCCCACCTTGGTGCCTCTTGATACCCACCTTGGTGCCTCTTGGTGCCCACCATGGTGCCTCTTGGTGCCCACCATGGTGCACCTTCATGCACACCTTGGTGCCTCTTGATGCCCACCTTGGTCCCTCTTGATACCCACCATGGTGCACCTTGGTGCCTCTTGGTGCCCACCTTGGTGCCTCTTGATGCCCACCATGGTGCACCTTGATGCCCACCTTGGTGCCTCTTGGTGCCCATCATGGTGCCTCTTCATGCCCACCCTGGTGCCTACCTGGTGCGTTTTTATGCACCCTGGTGCCCTCCTGGTGCGTTTTTATGCACCCTGGTGCCCTCCTGGTGCGTTTTTATGCACCCTGGTGCCCTCCTGGTGCGTTTTTATGCACCATGGTGCCTACTTGGTGCGTTTTTCGCACCCTGGTGCCCTCCTGGTGCGTTTTTATGCACCCTGGTGCCCTCCTGGTGCGTTTTTATGCACCCTGGTGCCTACTTGGTGCGTTTTTATGCACCATGGTGCCCTCCTGGTGCGTTTTTATGCACCATGGTGCCCTCCTGGTGCGTTTTTATGCACCATGGTGCCCTCCTGGTGCGTTTTTCGCACCCTGGTGCCCTCATGGTGCGTTTTTATGCACCATGGTGCCCTCTTGGTGCGTTTTTCGCACCATGGTGCCCTCTTGGTGCGTTTTTCGCACCATGGTGCCCTCTTGGTGCGTTTTTATGCACCATGGTGCCCTCTTGGTGCGTTTTTCGCACCCTGGTGCCCTCCTGGTGCGTTTTTATGCACCCTGGTGCCCTCCTGGTGCGTTTTTATGCACCCTGGTGCCTACTTGGTGCGTTTTTATGCACCATGGTGCCCTCCTGGTGCGTTTTTCGCACCCTGGTGCCCTCCTGGTGCGTTTTTATGCACCCTGGTGCCCTCCTGGTGCGTTTTTATGCACCCTGGTGCCCTCCTGGTGCGTTTTTATGCACCATGGTGCCCTCCTGGTGCGTTTTTCGCACCCTGGTGCCCTCCTGGTGCGTTTTTATGCACCATGGTGCCCTCCTGGTGCGTTTTTATGCACCCTGGTGCCCTCCTGGTGCGTTTTTATGCACCATGGTGCCCTCCTGGTGCGTTTTTCGCACCCTGGTGCCCTCCTGGTGCGTTTTTATGCACCATGGTGCCCTCCTGGTGCGTTTTTATGCACCATGGTGCCTACCTGGTGCGTTTTTCGCACCCTGGTGCCCTCCTGGTGCGTTTTTATGCACCCTGGTGCCTACTTGGTGCGTTTTTATGCACCATGGTGCCCTCCTGGTGCGTTTTTCTGCACCCTGGTGCCCTCCTGGTGCGTTTTTCTGCACCATGGTGCCTACCTGGTGCGTTTTTCTGCACCATGGTGCCTACCTGGTGCGTTTTTCGCACCCTGGTGCCCTCCTGGTGCGTTTTTCTGCACCCTGGTGCCTACTTGGTGCGTTTTTATGCACCATGGTGCCCTCCTGGTGCGTTTTTATGCACCATGGTGCCCTCCTGGTGCGTTTTTATGCACCATGGTGCCCTCCTGGTGCGTTTTTATGCACCATGGTGCCCTCCTGGTGCGTTTTTCGCACCCTGGTGCCCTCTTGGTGCGTTTTTATGCACCATGGTGCCCTCTTGGTGCGTTTTTCGCACCATGGTGCCCTCTTGGTGCGTTTTTATGCACCATGGTGCCCTCTTGGTGCGTTTTTCGCACCCTGGTGCCCTCCTGGTGCGTTTTTATGCACCCTGGTGCCCTCCTGGTGCGTTTTTATGCACCCTGGTGCCCT
>NW_020874291.1:7765616-7768116 GCF_003935025.1 Abrus precatorius | reverse complement strand
TCCTGGTGCGTTTTTATGCACCATGGTGCCTACTTGGTGCGTTTTTCGCACCCTGGTGCCCTCCTGGTGCGTTTTTATGCACCCTGGTGCCCTCCTGGTGCGTTTTTATGCACCCTGGTGCCTACTTGGTGCGTTTTTATGCACCATGGTGCCCTCCTGGTGCGTTTTTATGCACCATGGTGCCCTCCTGGTGCGTTTTTATGCACCATGGTGCCCTCCTGGTGCGTTTTTCGCACCCTGGTGCCCTCATGGTGCGTTTTTATGCACCATGGTGCCCTCTTGGTGCGTTTTTCGCACCATGGTGCCCTCTTGGTGCGTTTTTCGCACCATGGTGCCCTCTTGGTGCGTTTTTATGCACCATGGTGCCCTCTTGGTGCGTTTTTCGCACCCTGGTGCCCTCCTGGTGCGTTTTTATGCACCCTGGTGCCCTCCTGGTGCGTTTTTATGCACCCTGGTGCCTACTTGGTGCGTTTTTATGCACCATGGTGCCCTCCTGGTGCGTTTTTCGCACCCTGGTGCCCTCCTGGTGCGTTTTTATGCACCCTGGTGCCCTCCTGGTGCGTTTTTATGCACCCTGGTGCCCTCCTGGTGCGTTTTTATGCACCATGGTGCCCTCCTGGTGCGTTTTTCGCACCCTGGTGCCCTCCTGGTGCGTTTTTATGCACCATGGTGCCCTCCTGGTGCGTTTTTATGCACCCTGGTGCCCTCCTGGTGCGTTTTTATGCACCATGGTGCCCTCCTGGTGCGTTTTTCGCACCCTGGTGCCCTCCTGGTGCGTTTTTATGCACCATGGTGCCCTCCTGGTGCGTTTTTATGCACCATGGTGCCTACCTGGTGCGTTTTTATGCACCCTGGTGCCCTCCTGGTGCGTTTTTATGCACCCTGGTGCCTACTTGGTGCGTTTTTATGCACCATGGTGCCCTCCTGGTGCGTTTTTCTGCACCCTGGTGCCCTCCTGGTGCGTTTTTCTGCACCATGGTGCCTACCTGGTGCGTTTTTCTGCACCATGGTGCCTACCTGGTGCGTTTTTCGCACCCTGGTGCCCTCCTGGTGCGTTTTTCTGCACCCTGGTGCCTACTTGGTGCGTTTTTATGCACCATGGTGCCCTCCTGGTGCGTTTTTATGCACCATGGTGCCCTCCTGGTGCGTTTTTATGCACCATGGTGCCCTCCTGGTGCGTTTTTATGCACCATGGTGCCCTCCTGGTGCGTTTTTCGCACCCTGGTGCCCTCTTGGTGCGTTTTTATGCACCATGGTGCCCTCTTGGTGCGTTTTTCGCACCATGGTGCCCTCTTGGTGCGTTTTTATGCACCATGGTGCCCTCTTGGTGCGTTTTTCGCACCCTGGTGCCCTCCTGGTGCGTTTTTATGCACCCTGGTGCCCTCCTGGTGCGTTTTTATGCACCCTGGTGCCCTCCTGGTGCGTTTTTATGCACCCTGGTGCCTACTTGGTGCGTTTTTATGCACCATGGTGCCCTCCTGGTGCGTTTTTTGCACCCTGGTGCCCTCCTGGTGCGTTTTTATGCACCCTGGTGCCCTCCTGGTGCGTTTTTATGCACCCTGGTGCCCTCCTGGTGCGTTTTTATGCACCATGGTGCCCTCTTGGTGCGTTTTTATGCACCCTGGTGCCCTCCTTGGTGCGTTTTTATGCACCCTGGTGCCCTCCTGGTGCGTTTTTATGCACCCTGGTGCCCTCCTGGTGCGTTTTTATGCACCCTGGTGCCCTCCTGGTGCGTTTTTATGCACCCTGGTGCCCTCCTGGTGCGTTTTTATGCACCATGGTGCCCTCCTGGTGCGTTTTTATGCACCCTGGTGCCCTCCTGGTGCGTTTTTATGCACCCTGGTGCCCTCCTGGTGCGTTTTTATGCACCATGGTGCCCTCCTGGTGCGTTTTTCGCACCCTGGTGCCCTCCTGGTGCGTTTTTATGCACCCTGGTGCCCTCCTGGTGCGTTTTTATGCACCATGGTGCCCTCCTGGTGCGTTTTTATGCACCCTGGTGCCCTCCTGGTGCGTTTTTATGCACCATGGTGCCCTCCTGGTGCGTTTTTTGCACCCTGGTGCCCTCCTGGTGCGTTTTTATGCACCCTGGTGCCCTCCTGGTGCGTTTTTATGCACCCTGGTGCCCTCCTGGTGCGTTTTTATGCACCATGGTGCCCTCCTGGTGCGTTTTTTGCACCCTGGTGCCCTCCTGGTGCGTTTTTATGCACCCTGGTGCCCTCCTGGTGCGTTTTTATGCACCATGGTGCCCTCCTGGTGCGTTTTTCGCACCCTGGTGCCCTCCTGGTGCGTTTTTATGCACCATGGTGCCCTCCTGGTGCGTTTTTATGCACCACCTTGGTGCCTTCCTGGTGCGTTTTTCGCACCCTGGTGCCCTCCTGGTGCGTTTTTATGCACCCTGGTGCCCTCCTGGTGCGTTTTTTATGCACCCTGGTGCCCTCCTGGTGCGTTTTTATGCACCATGGTGCCTACCTGGTGCGTTTTTATGCACCATGGTGCCCTC
>NW_020874291.1:7719123-7729123 GCF_003935025.1 Abrus precatorius | reverse complement strand
CCAGGAGGGCACCAGGGTGCATAAAAACGCACCAGGAGGGCACCAGGGTGCGAAAAACGCACCAAGAGGGCACCATGGTGCGAAAAACGCACCAAGAGGGCACCATGGTGCATAAAAACGCACCAGGAGGGCACCAGGGTGCATAAAAACGCACCAGGAGGGCACCAGGGTGCATAAAAACGCACCAGGAGGGCACCAGGGTGCGAAAAAACGCACCAGGAGGGCACCATGGTGCATAAAAACGCACCAAGTAGGCACCAGGGTGCATAAAAACGCACCAGGAGGGCACCAGGGTGCATAAAAACGCACCAGGAGGGCACCAGGGTGCATAAAAACGCACCAGGAGGGCACCAGGGTGCGAAAAACGCACCAAGAGGGCACCATGGTGCATAAAAACGCACCAAGAGGGCACCATGGTGCGAAAAACGCACCAAGAGGGCACCATGGTGCATAAAAACGCACCAAGAGGGCACCAGGGTGCGAAAAACGCACCAGGAGGGCACCATGGTGCATAAAAACGCACCAGGAGGGCACCATGGTGCATAAAAACGCACCAGGAGGGCACCATGGTGCATAAAAACGCACCAAGTAGGCACCAGGGTGCAGAAAAACGCACCAGGAGGGCACCAGGGTGCGAAAAACGCACCAGGTAGGCACCATGGTGCAGAAAAACGCACCAGGTAGGCACCATGGTGCAGAAAAACGCACCAGGAGGGCACCAGGGTGCAGAAAAACGCACCAGGAGGGCACCATGGTGCATAAAAACGCACCAAGTAGGCACCAGGGTGCATAAAAACGCACCAGGAGGGCACCAGGGTGCGAAAAACGCACCAGGTAGGCACCATGGTGCATAAAAACGCACCAGGAGGGCACCATGGTGCATAAAAACGCACCAGGAGGGCACCAGGGTGCGAAAAACGCACCAGGAGGGCACCATGGTGCATAAAAACGCACCAGGAGGGCACCAGGGTGCATAAAAACGCACCAGGAGGGCACCATGGTGCATAAAAACGCACCAGGAGGGCACCAGGGTGCGAAAAACGCACCAGGAGGGCACCATGGTGCATAAAAACGCACCAGGAGGGCACCAGGGTGCATAAAAACGCACCAGGAGGGCACCAGGGTGCGAAAAACGCACCAGGAGGGCACCATGGTGCATAAAAACGCACCAAGTAGGCACCAGGGTGCATAAAAACGCACCAGGAGGGCACCAGGGTGCATAAAAACGCACCAGGAGGGCACCAGGGTGCGAAAAACGCACCAAGAGGGCACCATGGTGCATAAAAACGCACCAAGAGGGCACCATGGTGCGAAAAACGCACCAAGAGGGCACCATGGTGCATAAAAACGCACCAAGAGGGCACCAGGGTGCGAAAAACGCACCAGGAGGGCACCATGGTGCATAAAAACGCACCAGGAGGGCACCATGGTGCATAAAAACGCACCAGGAGGGCACCATGGTGCATAAAAACGCACCAGGAGGGCACCATGGTGCATAAAAACGCACCAAGGAGGGCACCAGGGTGCATAAAAACGCACCAGGAGGGCACCAGGGTGCGAAAAACGCACCAGGAGGGCACCATGGTGCATAAAAACGCACCAGGAGGGCACCATGGGTGCATAAAAACGCACCAGGAGGGCACCAGGGTGCGAAAAACGCACCAGGAGGGCACCATGGTGCATAAAAACGCACCAGGAGGGCACCAGGGTGCATAAAAACGCACCAGGAGGGCACCAGGGTGCATAAAAACGCACCAGGAGGGCACCAGGGTGCGAAAAAACGCACCAGGAGGGCACCATGGTGCATAAAAACGCACCAGGAGGGCACCAGGGTGCATAAAAACGCACCAGGAGGGCACCAGGGTGCATAAAAACGCACCAGGAGGGCACCAGGGTGCGAAAAACGCACCAGGAGGGCACCATGGTGCATAAAAACGCACCAAGTAGGCACCAGGGTGCATAAAAACGCACCAGGAGGGCACCAGGGTGCATAAAAACGCACCAGGAGGGCACCAGGGTGCGAAAAAACGCACCAAGAGGGCACCATGGTGCATAAAAACGCACCAAGAGGGCACCATGGTGCATAAAAACGCACCAAGAGGGCACCAGGGTGCGAAAAACGCACCAGGAGGGCACCATGGTGCATAAAAACGCACCAGGAGGGCACCATGGTGCATAAAAACGCACCAGGAGGGCACCATGGTGCATAAAAACGCACCAGGAGGGCACCATGGTGCATAAAAACGCACCAAGTAGGCACCAGGGTGCAGAAAAACGCACCAGGAGGGCACCAGGGTGCGAAAAACGCACCAGGTAGGCACCATGGTGCAGAAAAACGCACCAGGTAGGCACCATGGTGCAGAAAAACGCACCAGGAGGGCACCAGGGTGCAGAAAAACGCACCAGGAGGGCACCATGGTGCATAAAAACGCACCAAGTAGGCACCAGGGTGCATAAAAACGCACCAGGAGGGCACCAGGGTGCGAAAAACGCACCAGGTAGGCACCATGGTGCATAAAAACGCACCAGGAGGGCACCATGGTGCATAAAAACGCACCAGGAGGGCACCAGGGTGCGAAAAACGCACCAGGAGGGCACCATGGTGCATAAAAACGCACCAGGAGGGCACCAGGGTGCATAAAAACGCACCAGGAGGGCACCATGGTGCATAAAAACGCACCAGGAGGGCACCAGGGTGCGAAAAACGCACCAGGAGGGCACCATGGTGCATAAAAACGCACCAGGAGGGCACCAGGGTGCATAAAAACGCACCAGGAGGGCACCAGGGTGCATAAAAACGCACCAGGAGGGCACCAGGGTGCGAAAAACGCACCAGGAGGGCACCATGGTGCATAAAAACGCACCAAGTAGGCACCAGGGTGCATAAAAACGCACCAGGAGGGCACCAGGGTGCAAAAAACGCACCAGGAGGGCACCATGGTGCATAAAAACGCACCAAGAGGCACCAGGGTGCATAAAAACGCACCAGGAGGGCACCAGGGTGCATAAAAACGCACCAGGAGGGCACCATGGTGCATAAAAACGCACCAGGAGGGCACCAGGGTGCATAAAAACGCACCAGGAGGGCACCAGGGTGCAAAAACCACAGACACCAGGTGCATAAAAACGCACCAGGAGGGCACCAGGGTGCATAAAAACGCACCAGGAGGGCACCATGGTGCATAAAAACGCACCAGGAGGGCACCAGGGTGCATAAAAACGCACCAGGAGGGCACCAGGGTGCATAAAAACGCACCAGGAGGGCACCAGGGTGCGAAAAACGCACCAGGAGGGCACCATGGTGCATAAAAACGCACCAAGTAGGCACCAGGGTGCATAAAAACGCACCAGGAGGGCACCAGGGTGCATAAAAACGCACCAGGAGGGCACCAGGGTGCGAAAAAACGCACCAGGAGGGCACCATGGTGCATAAAAACGCACCAAGAGGGCACCAGGGTGCATAAAAACGCACCAGGAGGGCACCAGGGTGCATAAAAACGCACCAGGAGGGCACCAGGGTGCAAAAAACGCACCAGGAGGGCACCATGGTGCATAAAAACGCACCAGGAGGGCACCAGGTGCATAAAAACGCACCAGGAGGGCACCATGGTGCATAAAAACGCACCAGGAGGGCACCAGGGTGCATAAAAACGCACCAGGAGGGCACCAGGGTGCATAAAAACGCACCAGGAGGGCACCAGGGTGCGAAAAACGCACCAGGAGGGCACCATGGTGCATAAAAACGCACCAGGAGGGCACCAGGGTGCATAAAAACGCACCAGGAGGGCACCAGGGTGCATAAAAACGCACCAGGAGGGCACCAGGGTGCATAAAAACGCACCAGGAGGGCACCAGGGTGCATAAAAACGCACCAGGAGGGCACCAGGGTGCATAAAAACGCACCAGGAGGGCACCAGGGTGCATAAAAACGCACCAGGAGGGCACCAGGGTGCATAAAAACGCACCAGGAGGGCACCAGGGTGCATAAAAACGCACCAGGAGGGCACCAGGGTGCATAAAAACGCACCAGGAGGGCACCAGGGTGCATAAAAACGCACCAGGAGGGCACCATGGTGCATAAAAACGCACCAAGTAGGCACCAGGGTGCATAAAAACGCACCAGGAGGGCACCAGGGTGCATAAAAACGCACCAGGAGGGCACCAGGGTGCATAAAAACGCACCAAGAGGGCACCATGGTGCATAAAAACGCACCAAGAGGGCACCATGGTGCATAAAAACGCACCAAGAGGGCACCAGGGTGCGAAAAACGCACCAGGAGGGCACCATGGTGCATAAAAACGCACCAGGAGGGCACCATGGTGCATAAAAACGCACCAGGAGGGCACCATGGTGCATAAAAACGCACCAGGAGGGCACCATGGTGCATAAAAACGCACCAGAGGCACCAGGGTGCAAAAAACGCACCAGGAGGGCACCAGGGTGCGAAAAAACGCACCAGGAGGCACCATGGTGCAGAAAAACGCACCAGGTAGGCACCATGGTGCAGAAAAACGCACCAGGAGGGCACCAGGGTGCAGAAAAACGCACCAGGAGGGCACCATGGTGCATAAAAACGCACCAAGAGGCACCAGGGTGCATAAAAACGCACCAGGAGGGCACCAGGGTGCGAAAAAACGCACCAGGAGGCACCATGGTGCATAAAAACGCACCAGGAGGGCACCAGGTGCAAAAAACGCACCAGGAGGGCACCATGGTGCATAAAAACGCACCAGGAGGCACCAGGTGCAAAAAACGCACCAGGAGGGCACCAGGGTGCATAAAAACGCACCAGGAGGGCACCAGGGTGCATAAAAACGCACCAGGAGGGCACCAGGGTGCGAAAAAACGCACCAGGAGGGCACCATGGTGCATAAAAACGCACCAGGAGGGCACCAGGGTGCATAAAAACGCACCAGGAGGGCACCAGGGTGCATAAAAACGCACCAGGAGGGCACCAGGGTGCGAAAAACGCACCAGGAGGGCACCATGGTGCATAAAAACGCACCAAGTAGGCACCAGGGTGCATAAAAACGCACCAGGAGGGCACCAGGGTGCATAAAAACGCACCAGGAGGGCACCAGGGTGCGAAAAAACGCACCAAGAGGGCACCATGGTGCATAAAAACGCACCAAGAGGGCACCATGGTGCGAAAAACGCACCAAGAGGGCACCATGGTGCATAAAAACGCACCAAGAGGGCACCAGGGTGCGAAAAACGCACCAGGAGGGCACCATGGTGCATAAAAACGCACCAGGAGGGCACCATGGTGCATAAAAACGCACCAGGAGGGCACCATGGTGCATAAAAACGCACCAGGAGGGCACCATGGTGCATAAAAACGCACCAAGTAGGCACCAGGGTGCATAAAAACGCACCAGGAGGGCACCAGGGTGCATAAAAACGCACCAGGAGGGCACCAGGGTGCGAAAAACGCACCAAGTAGGCACCATGGTGCATAAAAACGCACCAGGAGGGCACCAGGGTGCATAAAAACGCACCAGGAGGGCACCAGGGTGCATAAAAACGCACCAGGAGGGCACCAGGGTGCATAAAAACGCACCAGGTAGGCACCAGGGTGGGCATGAAGAGGCACCATGATGGGCACCAAGAGGCACCAAGGTGGGCATCAAGGTGCACCATGGTGGGCATCAAGAGGCACCAAGGTGGGCACCAAGAGGCACCAAGGTGCACCATGGTGGGTATCAAGAGGGACCAAGGTGGGCATCAAGAGGCACCAAGGTGTGCATGAAGGTGCACCATGGTGGGCACCAAGAGGCACCATGGTGGGCACCAAGAGGCACCAAGGTGGGTATCAAGAGGCACCAAGGTGGGCATCAAGAGGCACCAAGGTGGGCATCAAGAGGCACCAAGGTGTGCATCAAGGTGCACCATGGTGGGCACCAAGAGGCACCATGGTGGGCACCAAGAGGCACCATGGTGGGTAGCAAGAGGCACCAAGGTGGGCACCAAGAGGCACCAAGGTGGGTATCAAGAGGCACCAAGGTGGGCATCAAGAGGCACCAAGGTGGGTATCAAGAGGCACCAAGGTGGGCATCAAGAGGCACCAAGGTGTGCATCAAGGTGCACCATGGTGGGCATCAAGAGGCACCAAGGTGGGCACCAAGAGGCACCAAGAGGCACCAAGGTGTGCATCAAGGTGCACCATGGTGGGCATCAAGAGGCACCAAGGTGGGCACCAAGAGGCACCAAGAGGCACCAAGGTGGGTATCAAGAAGCACCAAGGTGGGTATCAAGAGGCACCAAGGTGGGCATCAAGGTGCACCATGGTGCGATGATTCGGAGAAAAATTCATTATAAATCATTCCCTTGGGGAAATGTAACGAAACTTTGCAGACACATTTGGTGTTATTTTGTGTGAATGCCTGCAAAAAATCAGGTCAAAATTCGATCTCTAGGTGCCTTTTTCTATTTTCCCCGGTTTTTCATAATCTGCCGATTCAAAAATTCATTAAAAATTCATCCCTTGGAGAAAAAATCTAAAACTTTGTGGACGTGAATATATTGTGTTTGTGAGCCTCCCTGCAAAAAATCACGTCAAAATTCGATCTCTAGGTCCCGATATGGACTTATGTCTGCTCAGAAAAAAGGTATCTACTACTACAATTTTGGCTTTTGCATAATAACCTATTATAGGGGGGGCTGCACCTCACCAACCACGCCCACAGTGGGAGGTGCGGTGCTGCCTTGGGGCCCCTCCCCCATGCTCATGCAAGTCTCCCCTCACTTGTGTGGCTTGGTTTTCCATGGCATTGGGTTTATTGATTCGTCAATTATCCAGAAACCGAATGTTGGCCGACTTCGGCCGAGTCTCGGTGCGTCCCTCGGAAATTTGTGGGCATCGTGGCGTGGCTTATTCTTGCATCAACGATGCATGGGCAGGGTCTATTGGGTGCATTTTCCTTTGTCCCTCTCGATTTTAAGTGCTCCCGGGTGACTTTGTTCTTGTTGAGGTGTGAGGAGAGTTATAAAACGGTGAACCAGCGTTGGATTTTTCCAACAACGCGTGCACTTTTTGCAGTGGCAATAGGCATGCGGGCATCATGTTCCTGGAGTTGGTCCCTATGGATATGGTTGTTCTTCCAGTTTGTGATGGTTGCATGTTGACGGGTGACACCACAGTGCCCGCGGTCAACACGAGGATTTTAATGGATGCCACTTGGCTCGGTGTCTTGCATGTGATGATAGGGATGGGCAAGGTGATGCCTTAGGCATTATTGAACCTACCCTTGAATGTGTGCTTGGCTGGTGGTTTGCCGCACTCGATCTGAACGACATCCATTAAAATCCCCGACTCTGGGTTATGTGATTGCTTTTGCATGGCATCGTGTAGGCAGTCACATGACTGAGGGAGAAAAAAATTTTACACTCAAAATTTTAACTCGAAACCAATGATGCGTTTGAAGGTGCTGCTGCCTCTCGATATTTTACAACCTTTGAATGTGTCATTGGCTTTTTTATTTATCAAATTTTCTTGGCCGGTTTGATGTCTCGACGTCAAAATCTGGTGTTTTGAAGGTGCTCGGTCCCTCTCGGTAATGTGCTACTTTTGTCATGCCTAGCGAAGCGGGCAAGGCATCACTCGATGTTTCCATATACTTGCTTGCCTATGGTAATGCAAGGGTGTGGTTCGTTTGGTGGTGCTGAGCCTAGCAAAGTGAGGGCGTGTGAGTTGTAATTGGGATGCTTCTGTTGACTGGCTCTATGCATGTGCATCGAACAGTTGGCGTGTAACCTTTCTCATTCTTTGCCCTGTGCCATTGTATGGCCTTGGTTCTTATTATTGGTTCCTGTGTTGCCTACCCATCAAAAGGCATTTGTGTGGTTAGCAAGGCTTGTTTGTACCCAGCCCCCTCTGTGGGACGTTGGGAAATATCAAAACAGTGCATGTGTGTCATGTTAGTTTTGTATTGCTACATCTACTGTGATGCACATGCATGTGTTGTTCTCTTGGATGCAGTGCATGCAATGAGTGTGAGCTTATGCTCCGTTATGTCCCTTAACCACTCGGTTGACCGCATGCCTTAGGTTGCTGATTTGTTTTTTTCGTTTAGTAAAGCAGATACCTGCATTCACGGGCAATTCTAACGCACCAGGAGGCACCATGGTGCATAAAAACGCACCAGGAGGGCACCAGGGTGCAAAAAACGCACCAGGAGGGCACCATGGTGCATAAAAACGCACCAGAGGCACCAGGTGCAAAAACGCACCAGGAGGGCACCATGGTGCATAAAAACGCACCAAGGCACCAGGTGCAAAAAACGCACCAGGAGGCACCAGGTGCAAAAAACGCACCAGGAGGGCACCATGGTGCATAAAAACGCACCAAGGAGGGCACCAGGGTGCATAAAAACGCACCAGGAGGCACCAGGGTGCATAAAAACGCACCAGGAGGGCACCAGGGTGCGAAAAAACGCACCAGGTAGGGCACCATGGGTGCACCAGGAAAAAAACGCACCAGGTAGGCACCATGGTGCAGAAAAACGCACCAGGAGGGCACCAGGGTGCAGAAAAACGCACCAGGAGGGCACCATGGTGCATAAAAACGCACCAAGTAGGCACCAGGGTGCATAAAAACGCACCAGGAGGGCACCAGGGTGCCGAAAAAAAAAACGCACCAGGTAGGGCACCATGGTGCATAAAAACGCACCAGGAGGGCACCATGGTGCATAAAAACGCACCAGGAGGGCACCAGGGTGCGAAAAAACGCACCAGGAGGGCACCATGGTGCATAAAAACGCACCAGGAGGGCACCATGGTGCATAAAAACGCACCAGGAGGGCACCAGGGTGCATAAAAACGCACCAGAGCACAGGGGCACCAGGAGGGCACCATGGTGCATAAAAACGCACCAGGAGGGCACCAGGGTGCGAAAAACGCACCAGGAGGGCACCATGGTGCATAAAAACGCACCAGGAGGGCACCAGGGTGCATAAAAACGCACCAGGAGGGCACCAGGGTGCATAAAAACGCACCAGGAGGGCACCAGGGTGCGAAAAACGCACCAGGAGGGCACCATGGTGCATAAAAACGCACCAAGTAGGCACCAGGGTGCATAAAAACGCACCAGGAGGGCACCAGGGTGCATAAAAACGCACCAGGAGGGCACCAGGGTGCGAAAAACGCACCAAGAGGGCACCATGGTGCATAAAAACGCACCAAGAGGGCACCATGGTGCGAAAAACGCACCAAGAGGGCACCATGGTGCGAAAAACGCACCAAGAGGGCACCATGGTGCATAAAAACGCACCATGAGGGCACCAGGGTGCGAAAAACGCACCAGGAGGGCACCATGGTGCATAAAAACGCACCAGGAGGGCACCATGGTGCATAAAAACGCACCAGGAGGGCACCATGGTGCATAAAAACGCACCAAGTAGGCACCAGGGTGCATAAAAACGCACCAGGAGGGCACCAGGGTGCATAAAAACGCACCAGGAGGGCACCAGGGTGCATAAAAACGCACCAAGTAGGCACCAGGGTGCATAAAAACGCACCAGGAGGGCACCAGGGTGCATAAAAACGCACCAGGAGGGCACCAGGGTGCATAAAAACGCACCAGGAGGGCACCAGGGTGCATAAAAACGCACCAGGTAGGCACCAGGGTGGGCATGAAGAGGCACCATGATGGGCACCAAGAGGCACCAAGGTGGGCATCAAGGTGCACCATGGTGGGCATCAAGAGGCACCAAGGTGGGCACCAAGAGGCACCAAGGTGCACCATGGTGGGTATCAAGAGGGACCAAGGTGGGCATCAAGAGGCACCAAGGTGTGCATGAAGGTGCACCATGGTGGGCACCAAGAGGCACCATGGTGGGCACCAAGAGGCACCAAGGTGGGTATCAAGAGGCACCAAGGTGGGCATCAAGAGGCACCAAGGTGGGCATCAAGAGGCACCAAGGTGTGCATCAAGGTGCACCATGGTGGGCACCAAGAGGCACCATGGTGGGCACCAAGAGGCACCATGGTGGGTAGCAAGAG
>NW_020874291.1:7706623-7709123 GCF_003935025.1 Abrus precatorius | reverse complement strand
AAAACGCACCAGGAGGGCACCATGGTGCATAAAAACGCACCAAGTAGGCACCAGGGTGCATAAAAACGCACCAGGAGGGCACCAGGGTGCGAAAAACGCACCAGGTAGGCACCATGGTGCATAAAAACGCACCAGGAGGGCACCATGGTGCATAAAAACGCACCAGGAGGGCACCAGGGTGCGAAAAACGCACCAGGAGGGCACCATGGTGCATAAAAACGCACCAGGAGGGCACCAGGGTGCATAAAAACGCACCAGGAGGGCACCATGGTGCATAAAAACGCACCAGGAGGGCACCAGGGTGCGAAAAACGCACCAGGAGGGCACCATGGTGCATAAAAACGCACCAGGAGGGCACCAGGGTGCATAAAAACGCACCAGGAGGGCACCAGGGTGCATAAAAACGCACCAGGAGGGCACCAGGGTGCGAAAAACGCACCAGGAGGGCACCATGGTGCATAAAAACGCACCAAGTAGGCACCAGGGTGCATAAAAACGCACCAGGAGGGCACCAGGGTGCATAAAAACGCACCAGGAGGGCACCAGGGTGCGAAAAACGCACCAAGAGGGCACCATGGTGCATAAAAACGCACCAAGAGGGCACCATGGTGCGAAAAACGCACCAAGAGGGCACCATGGTGCGAAAAACGCACCAAGAGGGCACCATGGTGCATAAAAACGCACCATGAGGGCACCAGGGTGCGAAAAACGCACCAGGAGGGCACCATGGTGCATAAAAACGCACCAGGAGGGCACCATGGTGCATAAAAACGCACCAGGAGGGCACCATGGTGCATAAAAACGCACCAAGTAGGCACCAGGGTGCATAAAAACGCACCAGGAGGGCACCAGGGTGCATAAAAACGCACCAGGAGGGCACCAGGGTGCGAAAAACGCACCAAGTAGGCACCATGGTGCATAAAAACGCACCAGGAGGGCACCAGGGTGCATAAAAACGCACCAGGAGGGCACCAGGGTGCATAAAAACGCACCAGGAGGGCACCAGGGTGCATAAAAACGCACCAGGTAGGCACCAGGGTGGGCATGAAGAGGCACCATGATGGGCACCAAGAGGCACCAAGGTGGGCATCAAGGTGCACCATGGTGGGCATCAAGAGGCACCAAGGTGGGCACCAAGAGGCACCAAGGTGCACCATGGTGGGTATCAAGAGGGACCAAGGTGGGCATCAAGAGGCACCAAGGTGTGCATGAAGGTGCACCATGGTGGGCACCAAGAGGCACCATGGTGGGCACCAAGAGGCACCAAGGTGGGTATCAAGAGGCACCAAGGTGGGCATCAAGAGGCACCAAGGTGGGCATCAAGAGGCACCAAGGTGTGCATCAAGGTGCACCATGGTGGGCACCAAGAGGCACCATGGTGGGCACCAAGAGGCACCATGGTGGGTAGCAAGAGGCACCAAGGTGGGCACCAAGAGGCACCAAGGTGGGTATCAAGAGGCACCAAGGTGGGCATCAAGAGGCACCAAGGTGGGTATCAAGAGGCACCAAGGTGGGCATCAAGAGGCACCAAGGTGTGCATCAAGGTGCACCATGGTGGGCATCAAGAGGCACCAAGGTGGGCACCAAGAGGCACCAAGAGGCACCAAGGTGTGCATCAAGGTGCACCATGGTGGGCATCAAGAGGCACCAAGGTGGGCACCAAGAGGCACCAAGAGGCACCAAGGTGGGTATCAAGAAGCACCAAGGTGGGTATCAAGAGGCACCAAGGTGGGCATCAAGGTGCACCATGGTGCGATGATTCGGAGAAAAATTCATTATAAATCATTCCCTTGGGGAAATGTAACGAAACTTTGCAGACACATTTGGTGTTATTTTGTGTGAATGCCTGCAAAAAATCAGGTCAAAATTCGATCTCTAGGTGCCTTTTTCTATTTTCCCCGGTTTTTCATAATCTGCCGATTCAAAAATTCATTAAAAATTCATCCCTTGGAGAAAAAATCTAAAACTTTGTGGACGTGAATATATTGTGTTTGTGAGCCTCCCTGCAAAAAATCACGTCAAAATTCGATCTCTAGGTCCCGATATGGACTTATGTCTGCTCAGAAAAAAGGTATCTACTACTACAATTTTGGCTTTTGCATAATAACCTATTATAGGGGGGGGCTGCACCTCACCAACCACGCCCACAGTGGGAGGTGCGGTGCTGCCTTGGGGCCCCTCCCCCATGCTCATGCAAGTCTCCCCTCACTTGTGTGGCTTGGTTTTCCATGGCATTGGGTTTATTGATTCGTCAATTATCCAGAAACCGAATGTTGGCCGACTTCGGCCGAGTCTCGGTGCGTCCCTCGGAAATTTGTGGGCATCGTGGCGTGGCTTATTCTTGCATCAACGATGCATGGGCAGGGTCTATTGGGTGCATTTTCCTTTGTCCCTCTCGATTTTAAGTGCTCCCGGGTGACTTTGTTCTTGTTGAGGTGTGAGGAGAGTTATAAAACGGTGAACCAGCGTTGGATTTTTCCAACAACGCGTGCACTTTTTG
>NW_020874291.1:7686371-7696598 GCF_003935025.1 Abrus precatorius | reverse complement strand
AATGAGCCAATTCGGCAGTTTCACAGCTGAATTATTCATACTTACACATGCATGGCTTATCTTTTGAACAGTATGACTACTGGCAGGATCAAAGGTAGCATCCATCAGTGACTCCTGCCCGTGATGCAGGATCTGCTTTAACTAACGAAAAAACAAATCAAGCACCAAGGCATGCGTCAACCGAGTGGTTAAGGGACATAACGGAGCATAAGCTCACACTCATTGCATGCACTGCATCCAAGAGAACAACACATGCATGTGCATCACAGTAGATGTAGCAATACAAAACTAACATGACACACATGCACTGTTTTGATATTTCCCAACGTCCCCACAGAGGGGGCTGGGTACAAACAAGCCTTGCTAACCACACAAATGCCTTTTGATGGGTAGGCAACACAGGAACCAATAATAAGAACCAAGGCCATACAATGGCACAGGGCAAAGAATGAGAAAGGTTACACGCCAACTGTTCGATGCACATGCATAGAGCCAGTCAACAGAAGCATCCCAATTACAACTCACACGCCCTCACTTTGCTAGGCTCAGCACCACCAAACGAACCACACCCTTGCATTACCATAGGCAAGCAAGTATATGGAAACATCGAGTGATGCCTTGCCCGCTTCGCTAGGCATGACAAAAGTAGCACATTACCGAGAGGGACCGAGCACCTTCAAAACACCAGATTTTGACGTCGAGACATCAAACCGGCCAAGAAAATTTGATAAATAAAAAAAGCCAATGACACATTCAAAGGTTGTAAAATATCGAGAGGCAGCAGCACCTTCAAAACGCATCATTGGGTTTCGAGTTAAAATTTTGAGTGTAAAAATTTTTTCTCCCTCAGTCATGTGACTGCCTACACGATGCCATGCAAAAGCAATCACATAACCCAGAGTCGGGGATTTTAATGGATGTCGTTCAGATCGAGTGCGGCAAACCACCAGCCAAGCACACATTCAAGGGTAGGTTCAATAATGCCTAAGGCATCACCTTGCCCATCCCTATCATCACATGCAAGACACCGAGCCAAGTGGCATCCATTAAAATCCTCGTGTTGACCGCGGGCACTGTGGTGTCACCCGTCAACATGCAACCATCACAAACTGGAAGAACAACCATATCCATAGGGACCAACTCCAGGAACATGATGCCGCATGCCTATTGCCACTGCAAAAGTGCACGCGTTGTTGGAAAAATCCAACGCTGGTTCAAACCGTTTTATAACTCTCCTCACACCTCAACAAGAACAAAGTCACCCGGGAGCACTTAAAATCGAGAGGGACAAAGGAAAATGCACCCAATAGACCCTGCCCATGCATCGTTGATGCAAGAATAAGCCACGCCACGATGCCCACAAATTTCCGAGGGACGCACCGAGACTCGGCCGAAGTCGGCCAACATTCGGTTTCTGGATAATTGACGAATCAATAAACCCAATGCCATGGAAAACCAAGCCACACAAGTGAGGGGAGACTTGCATGAGCATGGGGGAGGGGCCCCAAGGCAGCACCGCACCTCCCACTGTGGGCGTGGTTGGTGAGGTGCAGCCCCCCCTATAATAGGTTATTATGCAAAAGCCAAAATTGTAGTAGTAGATACCTTTTTTCTGAGCAGACATAAGTCCATATCGGGACCTAGAGATCGAATTTTTGACGTGATTTTTTGCAGGGAGGCTCACAAACACAATATATTCACGTCCACAAGTTTTAGATTTTTTCTCCAAGGGATGAATTTTTTAATGAATTTTTGAATCGGCAGATTATGAAAAACCGGGAAAATAGAAAAAAGCACCTAGAGATCGAATTTTGACCTGATTTTTTGCAGGCATTCACACAAAATAACACCAAATGTGTCTGCAAAGTTTTCGTTAATTACTTTGGCTCGAGATTATTTGAGTATGAGTTGTAATTGCAGCATGCAAAATATTTCTAACCGATACCATGGTCCCTCAGACAATATCCGAATGGTCTAGTGCAGCTTTCCCCACTTGCTCCATTCCGTTCGTGCATTTCTCTCCTCGAGATTATTCCACCTTATAATGGCTGCTCGTCTTATGATCACCCAACCTTGGATAGCTTCTTGAGAAAAGCTCATTCCCCTTTTGTTAGAGTAGCACACACATCCTATATAGACTGTGTGCTCGTGCGGATAGCGCTGACACATGGTTATCTCGTGTTATGCATCAGCTGCTTGGTGACGCCCTCTCCTGGTCTAAAAAATCACGGTCAAATTCCGATCTCTAGGTCCGATATGGACTTTTATGTTGTCATGCCTCTTGGTAAGAAAGGTAACTCTACCCTAACCTTTTGATTGGCCTCTTTGCAATGCCCATCCTATTGGGTCGCATCCTTGCTTATGATAACGTAATAGCACACCTTTGGTGCTACTCATTGGATGCGCCGGGACCTTCGACGCTCTACCACAATCGCACGACCCAACCACGAGCCGTGATTGCGGTGCCCTGCTTCTTGTGGATGGCCGGGCCCCACTCCCTCCTCGATGCTCATGCAAGTCTCCCCTCACTGGTGGGCTGTTTGTCCATGGCATTGGGTTTATTGATTCGTCATTATCCAGAGAGCCGATATGGTTGCCTCTTGACTATATCCGCAGTATCTCGGTGGGATCGCCTCGGAAATTTGTGTGGCATCCGTGGCGTGGCTTATCTTGCATCAACGATGCATTGGTTGGCCAGGGCGTCTATTGGTGCATCTCTCCGTTGCCCTCTCGATTTTACATGCTTCCCGGTGGTGACTGTTCTTGTTGAGTGTGCAGGAGAGTTTATTAAAACAGGTGATGTGAACCGCGTGGGATTTTCCAACAACGCGTGCCTTTGTGCAGTGGCAATAGGATGCGGATCATGTCCTGGAGTTGCGTCCCTTTATGGATTGGTTGTTCTTCAGTTGTGATGGGTGCATGTTGACGGGTGATCACGCACAGTTGCCCGCGGTCAACACGGATTTTAATGGATGCACTTGGGCTTCCGGGTCCTTGCACTGATGATAGGGATGGGCAAGGTGATGCTTTAGGCAATTTGAACCTACCCTTGAATGTGTGCTTGGCTGGTGGGTTTCGCCGCACTCGATCTGAACGACACATTTCTCATTAAAATCCGCCGACTCTGGTTACGTGATTGCTTTTGCATGGCATGTGTACCTGCGCATGTCAGATCGGACTGTAGAGGGAGAACAACCAACACATTACATCTCAAAATTTTAACTTCGAGAACCAATGATGTTTTGAAGGTTTGCTGCTTGCCGCTTTCGACGTATATTTTACATACCTGGTGTAAGTGTGTCATTGCTTTTTTATTTATCACCACATTTCTGGCGGTCTGATGCCTCGACGTTCAAAATCTGGTGTCTATTTGTGTGAAGGTGCTCGCGTCCCGCGGTAATGGTGCTGTTAGCCTTTCTTCTTGGTCTAGTGTCTGCGAGCGGGCAAGCATCACTCCGATGTTTCCAACTCACTTGACCTTGCCTATGGTAATGCAAGGGTGTGGTTCCGTCTCCTGGTGCACCTTGATGGCACACCGTTTGGGTTGCTGCACTGCCCTGAGGCAATGCACCACAGTGGAGCTGTCTTGGCTCTGTTTGAGTGTACACATTTTGGGTGCTCTTTGAAGCCACACCTTGTGCTTTCTGTTTGACGGCTCCTCCTTTGTGATGATGTTGCATCGACAAGTTTGGCGTTAACCTTTCTCATTCTTGCCCTGTGCCATTGTAGCTGGTTCTTATTATTGGTTCCTGTGTTGCCTACCCATCAAAACCCGACGCGAGTCGATTTATGGTGGGTTTAGGCAAGGCTTTGTTGGTTTTGTACCAGCCCCCTCTGTGGGACGTGGGAAGATATCAAAACGTGCATGTGATCATGTTAGGTGATGCTACATCCTCTGTGATCACATGCAAATGTGTTGTTCCCCATCCCATGGTTGGGCAACGCTTCCATGCAACGTACGCTTGCAAGTGTGCCTCTTCGAAATGTGGAGTCGCCCATGCCTAGCTTTTGGATCTCCCGCTTCATGTTTCGCCTTAACCACATCGTAGTTGACGCATGCCTTGGGCTTGATTTGTTTTTTCGTAGTTAACCCACAGCACATCCTGCATCACCATCGGGGGCGGAGTCAACTGATGGATGCTACCTGTGCACCTCTTGGTTGATCCGCTCTCCTGCGAGTTAGTCATATTGCTTGTTACTCAAAGATAAGCCATGCATGTGTCAAGTAGGAATACGTAATTCAGACCGTGCACAACTGCGCAATGCTCATAAATCAGCTTATAGTTGTGTGATTGGTATTTTACTACTCGGATAACCCGTATGTAATTTTAGAGCTAATACGTTGCAACAAAGACCCCGAGACTTCTGAAAGGATGCATTTATAGATAAAAGAGTCAACGCAGCTCTGCCTGTTGCTTTGATATTCATGATAACTCGTCGGATCGCACGGCCTTTGGCCCGTGCCCTCATTAGGCGACGACATTCAAAATTCATGCCCTTATCAAACTGTTTCGATGGGTAGGATATGGCCTCACCATGTGCTGACGGGTGACGGGAGAATTAGGGTCGATTCCGGAGACCGCGACCGGGGAGATGCTGAGAAACGGGCTATGCCACATCCCAAGAAGACAGCAGTAGTGCGCGCAACTCTCAACCCCACATCCTGCTAACCTCAGGTATCAGGCACCCTCTTAGCCTGCCACACAACAAATGGCGATGAGTTGCCGGCTTTCATGAGTACAAGGAAATAACAATACCGGGCTCAATTGAGTCTTGGTAATTGGAACTTCCGACTACAATCTACACATCCCTTAACGAGGACCTCAGATTGTTGAGGGCAACGTCTTGTCCAGCAGCGCGTAATTCCAGCTCCCAACTAGCTGCGATATTTAAGTGGTTGCAGTTTTAAAAAAGCTTCGTAGTTGACCTTGCGGTTGGGTCCAATCGTCCGCGCTCTGGGTTCGCACGGGTCGGCTTCGTCCCTTCTGCCGGCGTTATTGCGCTCTTACTGGCCTTAACTGGGCCGCGAAAAAAACGTCCGTGGCGGCTCGCGGCGCTGTTACCTTGAAGAAATTACGACCGTGGCTTCAAAGGCAAGCCTTATCGCTCTGGATAAAACGACTATTTCAGCATGGATAACACACCAGTTGATTCCTGAGGTTCCTACCTTCTCGTGTTGGCTGCGTTCGGGGGGGATCGGGTTTTTATGCACAGTAATTGATTAACAGCCGGGTACAGACAAAGGGGCATCCTCCGTGGCGTTTTTATGGCACCATGGTGCCACCACTACTTAGGTTGCGCGTTTTTTTCGACCCCTGGTGCCTCCTGGTGCTTCAGCGTAGCGCCGCCTCGCCCCGACCGTTTTTATGCACCCTGGTGCCCTCCTGTCCGTGCGTCTTATGCGGGAGCCCATTGTGTGTATTTCATAGTCAGACGTGAAACTGTACTTGGATTATGAAGAGAACAATCTCGGTGAAAGCATTTGCAAGGGACTGTTTTCAGTTTTAAATGCTAAGAACGACCAGCTTTTAAGTTGGGGTGCACCATGGTTGCGCCTGCCTGGCGAGTGCATGTGGTGGTTCGGATGAGACGTCGATACCGTCCTAGTACCTACAATACCATTAACGATTGGTTTTCGTACTTGGCTCTAAGGCGATCAGCGGCATTGTTGCTGTTGCTCAGGGACTCCTGGTATGCGTTGCGCATTTTTATTGAAGAATTCATTTAAGTGCACCAATTTGTTGGGTTCCCGTGCGCGGGAGTCACGTGGTCGCAAGGTGAACTTGTTAAAGGAACTGACGGAAGGGCACCACCGCCCGAGTAGGAGCCTGCGCTATTTTGACACCGGGGCAAACCAGTCCAGACATAGTAAGGATTGAAGACTGAGAGCTCTTATTCTTGATTCTTATGGGTGGTGTCCCAAGTGGTCCGTTCTCGCTACGACTTAGGTGGAGCGATTTGCTCTCGGTTAATTCGATTAACGAACGACTTCGACTCAGCGCTGGTATGAATCAGCCTTAATGTGGAGCTCTGTACATCGGCCTCGGCCACGGTGCCAGCTTCTGTAGAGTGATGCTACACATGGTGGCTCGCCTTAGGCCACCTGCTCGATGTTGATGCGGATTTTTGCTCGCACAATCTATGGTCTGTGATGCCTTAGAGTTCTGGGCCCGCGACTGCGCGCGCTACCCAACTGATGTATTCAACGAGTTGGCTAAGCCTGGCCGACAGGTCGCCGGGCTAATCTTGGTATTAATTTCGCATCGCTTGAAGCTGGGCAAGAATTCATTGCCAATGTTGGTCGTGTTCAACGAGGAAGTCTCCTAGTAAGCGCCGAGTCTTCATCTCGCGTTTCGACACGTTCCCTTGCCCGTTGTGTACACACCGCCCGTCGCTCTACCGATGAATGGTCCGTGAAGTGTCGGAGTTGCGGCGACGTGAGCGGTTCGGTCTGGGCTCGCGACGCTGTGAGAAGTCCACTGAACCTTGATCATTTAGAGGAAGGAGATTTTAAGGTGTTAGACACAAGGTTTCCGTAGGGTGAAACCTCAAGGATGCATTGTCGTTGCCGTCAACCCCAGTTCACCTGTGAAATTGTTTGCTCGTTGGTGCGTTTTTCGCACCTTTCGCCTGAGGGGTTGGTGGGTTGACAAACGAGTCATCTCAGCCGTCTCTTTGATGTTCAGGATGGGTGATCGTGCCCTGTGCGGATTCCCTGTGCGCACAACCTCATAACCCCGGCGCGCGATTGTGCGCCAGAGCGAATGAAACATATGTGCATGCCCGTGGAACCGGGGACGGTCCTCCCGCTGGTGTTGTCACGAAACCTTTATACAAGATGACTCTCGCAAACGGATTCTCGGCTCTTGCATCGATTGAAGATACGTGTAGCGAAATGCATACTTGTGTAGAATTGCTCAGAATCGCCGATGACACCACTCGAGTCCTTTGAACGCAAAAAGTTTGCGCCTGCAAGCATTAGACTGAGGCACGCACTCCCTGGTGCTGTTCAGCATGTTTGTGCCCCCATGACCAACGGCCTGCTATGTGGTTATGGTGATTTGGAGACAGCCTATCGGGCTGGCTGCTCCCACTCCCGGGAGTCTCCCCGATAGCTCGTTGGTTTTTATGTGGGCTCCGAAAATGGTGAGTTGCCTGCTTGTGCAGGGACCCTGGCACTAAGGAGATGCGGGTTGGTGATTGGATTCCGTCTATTCCTGGTGCCCCTCCTGTGCCGTTTTTTGCACCTGGTGCCTCCTGGTGCTCTTGTTTTATGCACCCTAGTTGCCTCTCCTTGTGCTTATGCTCATGTTGCCTCCTGGTGCGTTCGCACTTCTGTGCCCTCCTTGGTGGTCGGTTTATGTCACCATGAGTGCCCTCCTGTTGCTTTTTTATGCACGCCTCCTGTTGCCCTCGCTTGGTGTTTTTTTTTATGCAGCCTATTGGTGCAAGGCCAATCATGTGGGCTCCACTGGACAAAGGTCGACCGGTGTGTGTTGTGAAACGAACGCTCTCACTGAGACCTCAGGTCAGGCGGCACCCGCTGATTTAAGCTATCAATAAGCGGAGGAAAAGAACTAACAAGGATTCCCCTAGTAACGGGAGCGAACCGAACTAAGCCCACCAGAGGAACCTCTCGGGCGCGTTTCGGCGTCTTATATTGTTAGGCTGGTATCAAGCCAGTCCTCCCATGGTTGGGCGTGACGCTGGCCCCCATAGCTCTGCGTGTGGGGGCCGTTCCGAGAGGTTTGAGAGAGCCTCGCGCGATGTTCGCCATACCCTGTCGGCACCGACGAGCGGCTGCACGCTGAGCTCGTGTGTCTTTGTTTATATAGTCTCACACCCAACCATGTGGTCGTAAATTCCGTCAAGGCTAAATATTTGGCGAGAGACCCTACCTGGTGCGATTAGCGAAAGTTTTTAGCGACCCTGTACCGCCGCGCGTGACAGTATGGTGGCAAAGGACTTTGACGATTGTATGAAGTTCGCAAAGCCTAGTGCGTTGGAAAGTTTCGGGAGGGAAGCGGATTGGGGGCCGGCGACGTGCCTCCGTCGATGTGGAACGGTGAGAGCGGTCTGGCAATCGACTCGGGCAAGGACCGACACGGATTGGTTTGGTGGCAAAGCCAGGCGTGTGAGAATCTTGGTACACGCACCATTCTACTTGCGATTTGCTGGATTGGAGTGGTCGTTGCTGTATGGAACACGCGCATTGCTGCCGGGTCGACCTCCGCTACCTGCGTTCTGTGGTGTTTTCTTCCGGCCTAGCCCGTCCGATGTCCGGCCGCGCTCTTTCGGTGAGTGACCAGTCTTGTTCTGCACCCACTAGATGGAGCCTCAGACCTGGAGTGGTGTCGCGAGGTTCTATCTGCCACGGCGATGGTTTGGACGTACCTGGATGCGTTTTTAGACCCGCATTCAGGCACAAGGAACTGGTGCATTGCGTGGCGATTAACCTCGGTGTGCGGTTTTTATCCGTGCACCCTGAGGTGCCCCTGATTTGTGGAAGGGTCGAGTGAGAGCTACCGTCGGGACCCCCGTAAACAGATGGTAAATCTGGATGCTCGCTGAGCGGGCTATAGCATGTTAAGGATAAGCTCCTCGGTTGTGGAGGGCCGCGTCGCCGTCCCTGGTGCGTATACGATCGTGTCAATATATGCTACCGCTATTGGTCTGATGCCCCTCCTGGGTATAGGGGTTGTGCCTGATAGGACCTAATCCGAACCGCTATAGCGTTTGTCCGCTTCCGAATTCCCCTCCTAGGATAGCTCGGATGGGTGCGTTATTATGGCACCATGGTGCCCTCCTTGTGCGTTTTGCGCACCCGCTGGGGAGTGTTCTTATCGGCGTAAAGCCAATGATTAGAGGCAATCGGGGGCGGCAACGCCCTCGAACCTATTCTAAACTTTTAAAAGGTAGGACGCGCGGCTGCTCTGTTGAGCCGCGCCATGGAATCGAGTGCTCCAAAGTGGGCCCATTATTGGTAAGCAGAACTTGGCGATGCGCGCGATGTACCCTTGCTGGGGTGACGTGCCATGAGTCTGCTTATCGTAGTCGAACCCAACGCCCATCAAGAGGGTGTTGGTTCATTGAAGACAGCGGGCCGCTCCACGGTCGATATAGTCGAGTAATCCGCTAAGGAGTGTGTAACAGATCACCTGCCGAATCAACTAGCCCCGAAAAATGGATGGCGCTAAGGCGCGACTATGACCCGGCCGTCGGGGGCAAGGACCAGGCCCCGATGGAGGTAGTTTGAGGGTCGCGGCGGTCGCTGCAAAACCCGGGGCGCTGACGCCTGGGCCGGACACGATGCGGTCGTCGGTGCAATTCTTGTGGGTAGGTTTAGCGAAATTCCAAATGACGCACTTTTGTAAGGCACCTTGAGAGGGGAGAAGGTTCCTGGTTGAACTGCGGCACTTGCACTGGGTTAGTCGATTCCTAGAGGGTGACGTGTGGAATTGAGCCTCGGTCCTGAATTAGCCGCTGCGACGACTGGGCGGACTTCCGACAAGGATGGGTCTCTAATAACTTGGTGCCGTGTAACTCGTTTAGTATCGTGGCGAGTCCTCGTGACGCAACGTTAGGGAGGTCGGAGACGTCGGCGGGGGCCCGGAAAGAGTTAATCTTTTCTGCCGCTAACAGCCTGGTCGGCCCCCTGGAGAACGGCTCTAGTCTGGATTGGTAGGACGCTGGTGCCCTTCCACGCGGCTGAATGTGCGGTCATCGCTTTATACAGCCTCCCCGGTGGCTGGTGTCCGCGCGTGAGCTGCCCTGCCCGCTGCGTCTTGGGCTCATTGGCACCCTGGTGTGGCCTAAAATCGCGGAGGACCTTGGGCCCGAGTGGCGTTTTTACCTCGCCGACACCCATGGGTGTGGTCTCCCCTCCTTAGTGCGTTATTCCTTTGTCCGATCACGGTCTCCACATAGGTGCCCCCTGGTGCGTTTTTATGCACCCTGGTGCGCTCCTGGTGCGTTTTTATGCACCCTGGTGCGTGACACATGCCGCTGTCAAGTGGGTGCACAATGGTTAGGCTATATGCAACGGAGTGTGGCCTAGTCCTTCGTGCGGTGTGTTCATACGCACCATATGGTGCGCCTCTTCGCGTGCGCGTTAATTTTCTCCGCTACCCCTGGGGATTGACACCTCCAATAGGTGTTCGGCTTTTGAGTGCGACCCTTGGTCGTTGGGAGCGCTGGGTCCCATGGTGTCGCCTGATATTCCTGATT
>NW_020874291.1:7663871-7666371 GCF_003935025.1 Abrus precatorius | reverse complement strand
TCCCACTGTGGGCGTGGTTGGTGAGGTGCAGCCCCCCCTATAATAGGTTATTATGCAAAAGCCAAAATTGTAGTAGTAGATACCTTTTTTCTGAGCAGACATAAGTCCATATCGGGACCTAGAGATCGAATTTTGACGTGATTTTTTGCAGGGAGGCTCACAAACACAATATATTCACGTCCACAAAGTTTTAGATTTTTTCTCCAAGGGATGAATTTTTAATGAATTTTTGAATCGGCAGATTATGAAAAACCGGGGAAAATAGAAAAAGGCACCTAGAGATCGAATTTTGACCTGATTTTTTGCAGGCATTCACACAAAATAACACCAAATGTGTCTGCAAAGTTTCGTTACATTTCCCCAAGGGAATGATTTATAATGAATTTTTCTCCGAATCATCGCACCATGGTGCACCTTGATGCCCACCTTGGTGCCTCTTGATACCCACCTTGGTGCTTCTTGATACCCACCTTGGTGCCTCTTGGTGCCTCTTGGTGCCCACCTTGGTGCCTCTTGATGCCCACCATGGTGCACCTTGATGCACACCTTGGTGCCTCTTGGTGCCTCTTGGTGCCCACCTTGGTGCCTCTTGATGCCCACCATGGTGCACCTTGATGCACACCTTGGTGCCTCTTGATGCCCACCTTGGTGCCTCTTGATACCCACCTTGGTGCCTCTTGATGCCCACCTTGGTGCCTCTTGATACCCACCTTGGTGCCTCTTGGTGCCCACCTTGGTGCCTCTTGCTACCCACCATGGTGCCTCTTGGTGCCCACCATGGTGCCTCTTGGTGCCCACCATGGTGCACCTTGATGCACACCTTGGTGCCTCTTGATGCCCACCTTGGTGCCTCTTGATGCCCACCTTGGTGCCTCTTGATACCCACCTTGGTGCCTCTTGGTGCCCACCATGGTGCCTCTTGGTGCCCACCATGGTGCACCTTCATGCACACCTTGGTGCCTCTTGATGCCCACCTTGGTCCCTCTTGATACCCACCATGGTGCACCTTGGTGCCTCTTGGTGCCCACCTTGGTGCCTCTTGATGCCCACCATGGTGCACCTTGATGCCCACCTTGGTGCCTCTTGGTGCCCATCATGGTGCCTCTTCATGCCCACCCTGGTGCCTACCTGGTGCGTTTTTATGCACCCTGGTGCCCTCCTGGTGCGTTTTTATGCACCCTGGTGCCCTCCTGGTGCGTTTTTATGCACCCTGGTGCCCTCCTGGTGCGTTTTTATGCACCATGGTGCCTACTTGGTGCGTTTTTCGCACCCTGGTGCCCTCCTGGTGCGTTTTTATGCACCCTGGTGCCCTCCTGGTGCGTTTTTATGCACCCTGGTGCCTACTTGGTGCGTTTTTATGCACCATGGTGCCCTCCTGGTGCGTTTTTATGCACCATGGTGCCCTCCTGGTGCGTTTTTATGCACCATGGTGCCCTCCTGGTGCGTTTTTCGCACCCTGGTGCCCTCATGGTGCGTTTTTATGCACCATGGTGCCCTCTTGGTGCGTTTTTCGCACCATGGTGCCCTCTTGGTGCGTTTTTCGCACCATGGTGCCCTCTTGGTGCGTTTTTATGCACCATGGTGCCCTCTTGGTGCGTTTTTCGCACCCTGGTGCCCTCCTGGTGCGTTTTTATGCACCCTGGTGCCCTCCTGGTGCGTTTTTATGCACCCTGGTGCCTACTTGGTGCGTTTTTATGCACCATGGTGCCCTCCTGGTGCGTTTTTCGCACCCTGGTGCCCTCCTGGTGCGTTTTTATGCACCCTGGTGCCCTCCTGGTGCGTTTTTATGCACCCTGGTGCCCTCCTGGTGCGTTTTTATGCACCATGGTGCCCTCCTGGTGCGTTTTTCGCACCCTGGTGCCCTCCTGGTGCGTTTTTATGCACCATGGTGCCCTCCTGGTGCGTTTTTATGCACCCTGGTGCCCTCCTGGTGCGTTTTTATGCACCATGGTGCCCTCCTGGTGCGTTTTTCGCACCCTGGTGCCCTCCTGGTGCGTTTTTATGCACCATGGTGCCCTCCTGGTGCGTTTTTATGCACCATGGTGCCTACCTGGTGCGTTTTTCGCACCCTGGTGCCCTCCTGGTGCGTTTTTATGCACCCTGGTGCCTACTTGGTGCGTTTTTATGCACCATGGTGCCCTCCTGGTGCGTTTTTCTGCACCCTGGTGCCCTCCTGGTGCGTTTTTCTGCACCATGGTGCCTACCTGGTGCGTTTTTCTGCACCATGGTGCCTACCTGGTGCGTTTTTCGCACCCTGGTGCCCTCCTGGTGCGTTTTTCTGCACCCTGGTGCCTACTTGGTGCGTTTTTATGCACCATGGTGCCCTCCTGGTGCGTTTTTATGCACCATGGTGCCCTCCTGGTGCGTTTTTATGCACCATGGTGCCCTCCTGGTGCGTTTTTATGCACCATGGTGCCCTCCTGGTGCGTTTTTCGCACCCTGGTGCCCTCTTGGTGCGTTTTTATGCACCATGGTGCCCTCTTGGTGCGTTTTTCGCACC
>NW_020874291.1:7638871-7643871 GCF_003935025.1 Abrus precatorius | reverse complement strand
AGGAGGGCACCAGGGTGCATAAAAACGCACCAGGAGGGCACCATGGTGCATAAAAACGCACCAGGAGGGCACCAGGGTGCGAAAAACGCACCAGGAGGGCACCATGGTGCATAAAAACGCACCAGGAGGGCACCAGGGTGCATAAAAACGCACCAGGAGGGCACCAGGGTGCATAAAAACGCACCAGGAGGGCACCAGGGTGCGAAAAACGCACCAGGAGGGCACCATGGTGCATAAAAACGCACCAAGTAGGCACCAGGGTGCATAAAAACGCACCAGGAGGGCACCAGGGTGCATAAAAACGCACCAGGAGGGCACCAGGGTGCAAAAAACGCACCAAGAGGGCACCATGGTGCATAAAAACGCACCAAGAGGGCACCATGGTGCGAAAAAACGCACCAAGAGGGCACCATGGTGCATAAAAACGCACCAAGAGGCACCAGGTGCAAAAAACGCACCAGAGGGCACCAGGTGCAAAAAACGCACCAGGAGGGCACCATGGTGCATAAAAACGCACCAGGAGGGCACCATGGTGCATAAAAACGCACCAGGAGGGCACCATGGTGCATAAAAACGCACCAGAGGCACCAGGGTGCATAAAAACGCACCAGGAGGGCACCAGGGTGCATAAAAACGCACCAGAGGGCACCAGGGTGCAAAAAACGCACCAAGTAGGCACCATGGTGCATAAAAACGCACCAGGAGGGCACCAGGGTGCATAAAAACGCACCAGGAGGGCACCAGGGTGCATAAAAACGCACCAGGAGGGCACCAGGGTGCATAAAAACGCACCAGGTAGGCACCAGGGTGGGCATGAAGAGGCACCATGATGGGACCAAGAGGCACCAAGGTGGGCACAAGGTGCACCATGGTGGGCATCAAGAGGCACCAAGGTGGGCACCAGAAAAAGGCACCAAAGGGCACCATGGTGGGTATCAAGAGGACCAAGGTGGGCATCAAAGCACCAAGGTGTGCCATGAGAGTTGCACCAGGTGGGACAACAGAGGCACCATGGTGGGCACCAAGAGGCACCAAGTGGGTATCAAGAGGCACCAAGAGGGCATAAGACGCAACAAGGGGCCCAAGAGGCACCAAAAAGAGATGGCATATAAAAATCAGGTATAGTTTTTTTTCACAAAAATAAAAGAATGAGACAACAAAGACAAGAGTAGAAAAAAGTGGACAGAAGGACACTTGGGAAGCAGAGGCACCAAGGTGGCACCATCAGCCAGTGGTGTATCCAAGAGGAGCACAAGGTGGGCATCAAGAGGCCCAAGTAGTCAGGACCATGCAAAGAGGCTATCAAGAATAGAGCACCAGAGACAAGTGGGTAAAGGCAGTGGCTGCAAAAAAAAAACAAGAGGCGAACCAAGGTGCCATACAACAAGTGTGTCAGCTGCACAGGTCAGCACCAGTTGGTGGACGAAGAGGCACATGCAAGAGCACAAGTGGAGGCACCAAGAGAACCAAGTGGACAAAACACACAAGTCGGAAAGAAAAGCACCAGGTAGGTATAGAGGCAAAGGGCACAAGAGTGACAAGGTTGCATCAAGTGCACCATGTGGGACATCAAGAGGCACACAAGGTGAGACGACAAAGAAAAAGGCCAAAGACAGGCACTCAAGGTAAGTGTAAGGATAAAAGCCACCTAGCTCAAGAAAGAGTATGTGAAAAAGGCTTCAGAAGGCACAGGCTTGGAGTATCAAGAACACAAGGGTAATCAAGAGTGCACAAAGGGCATCAGTGCACCATAGAGTGCGACTATTCAGAAGAAGACAAAAATCATTAATAAATCATTCCCTTGGGGAAAATGTAAACGAAACTTTAGCAGACAAATTTAAAAGGTGTAAATATGCTTGTAGGAATGCCATGCAAAACAATCAGGTTCAAAATCAGCAATCTAGGTGCCTATTTCATATTATTCACCCGGCTTTTCTATAAAATCTGCACCGCATTCAAAAATTCATTTAAAAATTGATCCCTTGGAAAAAAAAAAAAAAAATCAAAACTTTGTGGACCGGAAAGTATATTGTGTTTCAAATGTGAGCCTGCCTGCAAAAAAATCACGTCAAAAATTCGATCTCATAGAGTCACCGATATGAGATTATGTCTGCTCAGAAAAAAGGAGTATCTACTACTAACAATCTTTGGCTTTTGCATAACTAACTATATATAGGGGGGAGCTGCACCATCACCAACCACGCCCACAGTGGGAGATGTGCGGTGCTGCCTTGGGCCCTCCCACCATGCTCAATGCAAGTCTCCCATCAAACTTGTGTAATGGCTTGATTTCACATGGCATTGGGTTTATTGATTACAGATCAACTTATCCAGAAACCGTAATGATTGGCACGATTCGGCGGTCTCGGTGGTCCCTCGGAAATTTTGTTGAGGCATCGTGGCGGGCTTATCTTGCGATCAACGATGACATGGGCAGGTCGTATTGGGTGAATTTTCTTGTTGTCACCTTCCTCGATTATAGTGCTCCCCGGTGACTTTGTTCTCTTGTTTAGAGTGCTGAGGAGAGTTAATAAAACGGCTGAACCAGGCGTTTGATGTTTATCAACAACGCGATGCACTTTTTGCCAAAGTTGGCATAGGCAATGCAGGGCATCTCATGTTCCTTGGGTTAGGTCCCTATGGATATATGGTCTGTTCTTCAGGTATGCTGATGGCTGCATAAGTTGCACAAGGTGACACCACAGTGCCAGCGGTCAACCGAAGAGTATATTATATGGATGCCACTTGGCTCTAGCTGTTTGCATGTGATGTAGGACAACAAGACATGGGCAAAACAGTGTAGTGCCTTAGGCATTATTCACCTACCATGAAATGTGATGGCTTGGCTAGTGGCTTATGCAACCGCATCGAAAGTCTGATAACACGACATCCATAAAATATCCCGACTCTGGGTTATATGTGATTCGCTTCCTTTGCATGGAGCATCAGATCGATAAGGCAGTACAACCATGCTGAGGAGAGACAACTAACTTTACACTCAAATTTATAACTCGAAACCAATGATGCGTATTGAAAGGCAATGCATCGCTGCCTCTCGATATTTTAACAACTTATGAAATGTGTCATTGGCTTTGGTTTATTTTATCAATTTCATTTAGCGGTTATGTCTCGATCGTAAAAAATTGGATGTTCTGAAGGTGCTCGGTCACCTCCTAGGTAATGTGCTACTTTTGTCAATGCACTAGCGAACGAGGCAGCATCACTTCGATGTATTCACATATAACTTGCTCTGCTAATGGCTAATGCAGGGTGTGGTTCGTCATTCCGGAATGGTTAGCTGAGCGCTAGCCAAAGTGAGAGGCGAGGTGAGTGTTATAAATTGGATGGCTTCTGTTGAACTGGCTCTATGCATGTGCACAAATCGAACAGTTGGCGATAAACTCATTAACCTCATACTCTTTGCCCTGTGCCATTGTGGCCTGGTTCCTTATTAATTGTCTCCTGTGTGGCTTAACCATCAAAAAGCAATTTGTAGTCGAAGTTAGCAAGGCTTGTATTCTACCCAGCGCCCTCAGTGTGGGAGACGATTGTGGAAATATTCAAAACAGTGCAATTGGTGTGTCATGTTAGCATTTTATGATAAAATTAACTGACTTAGCTGCACAATGCATGTGTTAGTTCCTTGATGACGCTTGCATGCAATGAGTTGTGAGCTTATGCGTCCAGTTTGTTCACCCTAACCACCGGTTAGACGCAGATCGCCTTGGTGCTTGAAATTTGTTTATTTTCGTTAGTTAAAGGCAAGATCCTGCACATCACGCGGGCGAGTCCATGATAGGAGCCTAACCTGGTTAGTAAACCTGACAGTATATCATATGCTCAATGTCTCAAGAATTAAAGACCATGAATGCTGTAAGTATGAACTAATTTCAGACTGTGAAACTAGCGAAATGCGTCATATTAATCAGTTATAGGTTTGTTCTGAATGGTATTTAACAACTCGGATAAACGTCGTAGTAATTCTAGAGACTAATAGTGCAACAACCACCGACTTCTGGACAGGATGCTTTATCTAGATGTAATCAAGAAGAATCACGCAGCTCTGCCATGTTGCTTTATGAATTCATTGATAACTCGTCGAGATCGCACGGCCTTTGTGCCGAGCGAAAGGACGACATCATTCACAATTCTTTGCCCAATTCAACTATCAATGGCATAGGCAAATAGTGGACCTACACATAAAAGTGGTACGAACAAGTGACGGAAGAATTAGGGGTTTCGATTCACGAGGAGAGGAAGCTGCGAGAAACGGACTACCACATCACAAGAGAAGGCAGCAGGGCGCAATTACCCAATCCTGACAACGGGGAGGTCAATAGTGACAATAAATAACAATACCGGCGCTCATTGAGTATACATGGTAAATTGGTGAATAGATACTCTCTAAATCCCGTAACGCAGGTACCAATTAGGGGGCACAAGTACCAAAACGGTGCCAGCAAGCCGCAACACCGTCAAATATCACAGCAATCCAATAGCGCTACTATTTAAGTTGTTGCAGTTTAAAAAGTTCGTAGGCACATTGAACCTTGGGTTGGGATCAATCAGGTCCGCCGCAATCTGAGTGGTGCAACCAGGTCGCTCGTTGCTTCTGCCGCGAAATGCGCTTCCTTGGCCTTAACTGCGCGGGTCGTTGCCTCCGGCGCTTGTACTTTGAAGAAATTAGAGTGCTCAGAAGCAAGCCTACGTTGAGATCATTAGCATGGATTAACACCACAGGATTCTGCTCCTATTTGATGAATTAGGCACAATTCGGAAAAAACAAGACAAATCGGAAAACCAAAAAAAACGAGATAACAAATGATTAAACAGGGAACAGATCAAAAAAAATGGGGCATATCGTATTTCATAGACATCAGAAGGTGAAAAAAATTCCTTAAGGAATATTAAAAATGAAAAGACGAACACTGCGGGAAGAAGCATATTGCAAGATGTTTTCATTACATCAGAACGAAAGTTGGGAGCTCAGAAGCAACGAT
>NW_020874291.1:7637359-7638846 GCF_003935025.1 Abrus precatorius | reverse complement strand
GATCCGAGTAGTAAATACCATCAAACAAACTATAACTGATTTAATGAGCCATTCGCAGTTTCACAGTCTGAATTAGTTCATACTTACACATGCATGGCTTAATCTTTGAGACAAGCATATGACTACTGGCAGGATCAACCAGGTAGCATCCATCAGTGACTCCTGCCCGTGATGCAGGATCTGCTTTAACTAACGAAAAAACAAATCAAGCACCAAGGCATGCGTCAACCGAGTGGTTAAGGGACATAACGGAGCATAAGCTCACACTCATTGCATCACTGCATCCAAGAGAACAACACATGCATGTGCATCACAGTAGAATGTAGCAATACAAAACTAACATGACACACATGCACTGTTTTGATATTTCCCAACGTCCCCACAGAGGGGGCTGGGTACAAACAAGCCTTGCTAACCACACAAATGCCTTTTGATGGGTAGGCAACACAGGAACCAATAATAAGAACCAAGGCCATACAATGGCACAGGGCAAAGAATGAGAAAGGTTACACGCCAACTGTTCGATGCACATGCATAGAGCCAGTCAACAGAAGCATCCCAATTACAACTCACACGCCCTCACTTTGCTAGGCTCAGCACCACCAAACGAACCACACCCTTGCATTACCATAGGCAAGCAAGTATATGGAAACATCGAGTGATGCCTTGCCCGCTTCGCTAGGCATGACAAAAGTAGCACATTACCGAGAGGGACCGAGCACCTTCAAAACACCAGATTTTGACGTCGAGACATCAAACCGGCCAAGAAAATTTGATAAATAAAAAAAGCCAATGACACATTCAAAGGTTGTAAAATATCGAGAGGCAGCAGCACCTTCAAACGCATCATTGGTTTCGAGTTAAAATTTTGAGTGTAAAATTTTTTTCTCCCTCAGTCATGTGACTGCCTACACGATGCCATGCAAAAGCAATCACATAACCCAGAGTCGGGGATTTTAATGGATGTCGTTCAGATCGAGTGCGGCAAACCACCAGCCAAGCACACATTCAAGGGTAGGTTCAATAATGCCTAAGGCATCACCTTGCCCATCCCTATCATCACATGCAAGACACCGAGCCAAGTGGCATCCATTAAAATCCTCGTGTTGACCGCGGGCACTGTGGTGTCACCCGTCAACATGCAACCATCACAAACTGGAAGAACAACCATATCCATAGGGACCAACTCCAGGAACATGATGCCCGCATGCCTATTGCCACTGCAAAAAGTGCACGCGTTGTTGGAAAAATCCAACGCTGGTTCACCGTTTTATAACTCTCCTCACACCTCAACAAGAACAAAGTCACCAATAGAGGATGACCAAAAAAACATGAATGCACCAAAATAGACCAAAGAATGGACCCCGAGAAAATGCGATCGATGGAAAGAAATCAACCAAGATGGCACCCAAAGTCACCAGCTTCACGCCATGCACATTGTGTGACGAAGGACCATCAAAAAACCCCAAGGGCACCAGGTGCAAAAA
>NW_020874291.1:7624859-7627359 GCF_003935025.1 Abrus precatorius | reverse complement strand
AGAGGGCACCATGGTGCATAAAAACGCACCAAGAGGGCACCATGGTGCGAAAAACGCACCAAGAGGGCACCATGGTGCATAAAAACGCACCAAGAGGGCACCAGGGTGCGAAAAACGCACCAGGAGGGCACCATGGTGCATAAAAACGCACCAGGAGGGCACCATGGTGCATAAAAACGCACCAGGAGGGCACCATGGTGCATAAAAACGCACCAGGAGGGCACCATGGTGCATAAAAACGCACCAAGTAGGCACCAGGGTGCAGAAAAACGCACCAGGAGGGCACCAGGGTGCGAAAAACGCACCAGGTAGGCACCATGGTGCAGAAAAACGCACCAGGTAGGCACCATGGTGCAGAAAAACGCACCAGGAGGGCACCAGGGTGCAGAAAAACGCACCAGGAGGGCACCATGGTGCATAAAAACGCACCAAGTAGGCACCAGGGTGCATAAAAACGCACCAGGAGGGCACCAGGGTGCGAAAAACGCACCAGGTAGGCACCATGGTGCATAAAAACGCACCAGGAGGGCACCATGGTGCATAAAAACGCACCAGGAGGGCACCAGGGTGCGAAAAACGCACCAGGAGGGCACCATGGTGCATAAAAACGCACCAGGAGGGCACCAGGGTGCATAAAAACGCACCAGGAGGGCACCATGGTGCATAAAAACGCACCAGGAGGGCACCAGGGTGCGAAAAACGCACCAGGAGGGCACCATGGTGCATAAAAACGCACCAGGAGGGCACCAGGGTGCATAAAAACGCACCAGGAGGGCACCAGGGTGCATAAAAACGCACCAGGAGGGCACCAGGGTGCGAAAAACGCACCAGGAGGGCACCATGGTGCATAAAAACGCACCAAGTAGGCACCAGGGTGCATAAAAACGCACCAGGAGGGCACCAGGGTGCATAAAAACGCACCAGGAGGGCACCAGGGTGCGAAAAACGCACCAAGAGGGCACCATGGTGCATAAAAACGCACCAAGAGGGCACCATGGTGCGAAAAACGCACCAAGAGGGCACCATGGTGCGAAAAACGCACCAAGAGGGCACCATGGTGCATAAAAACGCACCATGAGGGCACCAGGGTGCAAAAAAACGCACCAGGAGGGCACCATGGTGCATAAAAACGCACCAGGAGGGCACCATGGTGCATAAAAACGCACCAGGAGGGCACCATGGTGCATAAAAACGCACCAAGTAGGCACCAGGGTGCATAAAAACGCACCAGGAGGGCACCAGGGTGCATAAAAACGCACCAGGAGGGCACCAGGGTGCGAAAAACGCACCAAGTAGGCACCATGGTGCATAAAAACGCACCAGGAGGGCACCAGGGTGCATAAAAACGCACCAGGAGGGCACCAGGGTGCATAAAAACGCACCAGGAGGGCACCAGGGTGCATAAAAACGCACCAGGTAGGCACCAGGGTGGGCATGAAGAGGCACCATGATGGGCACCAAGAGGCACCAAGGTGGGCATCAAGGTGCACCATGGTGGGCATCAAGAGGCACCAAGGTGGGCACCAAGAGGCACCAAGGTGCACCATGGTGGGTATCAAGAGGGACCAAGGTGGGCATCAAGAGGCACCAAGGTGTGCATGAAGGTGCACCATGGTGGGCACCAAGAGGCACCATGGTGGGCACCAAGAGGCACCAAGGTGGGTATCAAGAGGCACCAAGGTGGGCATCAAGAGGCACCAAGGTGGGCATCAAGAGGCACCAAGGTGTGCATCAAGGTGCACCATGGTGGGCACCAAGAGGCACCATGGTGGGCACCAAGAGGCACCATGGTGGGTAGCAAGAGGCACCAAGGTGGGCACCAAGAGGCACCAAGGTGGGTATCAAGAGGCACCAAGGTGGGCATCAAGAGGCACCAAGGTGGGTATCAAGAGGCACCAAGGTGGGCATCAAGAGGCACCAAGGTGTGCATCAAGGTGCACCATGGTGGGCATCAAGAGGCACCAAGGTGGGCACCAAGAGGCACCAAGAGGCACCAAGGTGTGCATCAAGGTGCACCATGGTGGGCATCAAGAGGCACCAAGGTGGGCACCAAGAGGCACCAAGAGGCACCAAGGTGGGTATCAAGAAGCACCAAGGTGGGTATCAAGAGGCACCAAGGTGGGCATCAAGGTGCACCATGGTGCGATGATTCGGAGAAAAATTCATTATAAATCATTCCCTTGGGGAAATGTAACGAAACTTTGCAGACACATTTGGTGTTATTTTGTGTGAATGCCTGCAAAAAATCAGGTCAAAATTCGATCTCTAGGTGCCTTTTTCTATTTTCCCCGGTTTTTCATAATCTGCCGATTCAAAAATTCATTAAAAATTCATCCCTTGGAGAAAAAATCTAAAACTTTGTGGACGTGAATATATTGTGTTTGTGAGCCTCCCTGCAAAAAATCACGTCAAAATTCGATCTCTAGGTCCCGATATGGACTTATGTCTGCTCAGAAAAAAGGTATCTACTACTACAATTTTGGCTTTTGCATAATAACCT
>NW_020874291.1:7587359-7594859 GCF_003935025.1 Abrus precatorius | reverse complement strand
GCACCAGGTAGGCACCATGGTGCAGAAAAACGCACCAGGTAGGCACCATGGTGCAGAAAAACGCACCAGGAGGGCACCAGGGTGCAGAAAAACGCACCAGGAGGGCACCATGGTGCATAAAAACGCACCAAGTAGGCACCAGGGTGCATAAAAACGCACCAGGAGGGCACCAGGGTGCGAAAAACGCACCAGGTAGGCACCATGGTGCATAAAAACGCACCAGGAGGGCACCATGGTGCATAAAAACGCACCAGGAGGGCACCAGGGTGCGAAAAACGCACCAGGAGGGCACCATGGTGCATAAAAACGCACCAGGAGGGCACCAGGGTGCATAAAAACGCACCAGGAGGGCACCATGGTGCATAAAAACGCACCAGGAGGGCACCAGGGTGCGAAAAACGCACCAGGAGGGCACCATGGTGCATAAAAACGCACCAGGAGGGCACCAGGGTGCATAAAAACGCACCAGGAGGGCACCAGGGTGCATAAAAACGCACCAGGAGGGCACCAGGGTGCGAAAAACGCACCAGGAGGGCACCATGGTGCATAAAAACGCACCAAGTAGGCACCAGGGTGCATAAAAACGCACCAGGAGGGCACCAGGGTGCATAAAAACGCACCAGGAGGGCACCAGGGTGCGAAAAACGCACCAAGAGGGCACCATGGTGCATAAAAACGCACCAAGAGGGCACCATGGTGCGAAAAACGCACCAAGAGGGCACCATGGTGCGAAAAACGCACCAAGAGGGCACCATGGTGCATAAAAACGCACCATGAGGGCACCAGGGTGCGAAAAAACGCACCAGGAGGGCACCATGGTGCATAAAAACGCACCAGGAGGGCACCATGGTGCATAAAAACGCACCAGGAGGGCACCATGGTGCATAAAAACGCACCAAGTAGGCACCAGGGTGCATAAAAACGCACCAGGAGGGCACCAGGGTGCATAAAAACGCACCAGGAGGGCACCAGGGTGCGAAAAACGCACCAAGTAGGCACCATGGTGCATAAAAACGCACCAGGAGGGCACCAGGGTGCATAAAAACGCACCAGGAGGGCACCAGGGTGCATAAAAACGCACCAGGAGGGCACCAGGGTGCATAAAAACGCACCAGGTAGGCACCAGGGTGGGCATGAAGAGGCACCATGATGGGCACCAAGAGGCACCAAGGTGGGCATCAAGGTGCACCATGGTGGGCATCAAGAGGCACCAAGGTGGGCACCAAGAGGCACCAAGGTGCACCATGGTGGGTATCAAGAGGGACCAAGGTGGGCATCAAGAGGCACCAAGGTGTGCATGAAGGTGCACCATGGTGGGCACCAAGAGGCACCATGGTGGGCACCAAGAGGCACCAAGGTGGGTATCAAGAGGCACCAAGGTGGGCATCAAGAGGCACCAAGGTGGGCATCAAGAGGCACCAAGGTGTGCATCAAGGTGCACCATGGTGGGCACCAAGAGGCACCATGGTGGGCACCAAGAGGCACCATGGTGGGTAGCAAGAGGCACCAAGGTGGGCACCAAGAGGCACCAAGGTGGGTATCAAGAGGCACCAAGGTGGGCATCAAGAGGCACCAAGGTGGGTATCAAGAGGCACCAAGGTGGGCATCAAGAGGCACCAAGGTGTGCATCAAGGTGCACCATGGTGGGCATCAAGAGGCACCAAGGTGGGCACCAAGAGGCACCAAGAGGCACCAAGGTGTGCATCAAGGTGCACCATGGTGGGCATCAAGAGGCACCAAGGTGGGCACCAAGAGGCACCAAGAGGCACCAAGGTGGGTATCAAGAAGCACCAAGGTGGGTATCAAGAGGCACCAAGGTGGGCATCAAGGTGCACCATGGTGCGATGATTCGGAGAAAAATTCATTATAAATCATTCCCTTGGGGAAATGTAACGAAACTTTGCAGACACATTTGGTGTTATTTTGTGTGAATGCCTGCAAAAAATCAGGTCAAAATTCGATCTCTAGGTGCCTTTTTCTATTTTCCCCGGTTTTTCATAATCTGCCGATTCAAAAATTCATTAAAAATTCATCCCTTGGAGAAAAAATCTAAAACTTTGTGGACGTGAATATATTGTGTTTGTGAGCCTCCCTGCAAAAAATCACGTCAAAATTCGATCTCTAGGTCCCGATATGGACTTATGTCTGCTCAGAAAAAAGGTATCTACTACTACAATTTTGGCTTTTGCATAATAACCTATTATAGGGGGGGCTGCACCTCACCAACCACGCCCACAGTGGGAGGTGCGGTGCTGCCTTGGGGCCCCTCCCCCATGCTCATGCAAGTCTCCCCTCACTTGTGTGGCTTGGTTTTCCATGGCATTGGGTTTATTGATTCGTCAATTATCCAGAAACCGAATGTTGGCCGACTTCGGCCGAGTCTCGGTGCGTCCCTCGGAAATTTGTGGGCATCGTGGCGTGGCTTATTCTTGCATCAACGATGCATGGGCAGGGTCTATTGGGTGCATTTTCCTTTGTCCCTCTCGATTTTAAGTGCTCCCGGGTGACTTTGTTCTTGTTGAGGTGTGAGGAGAGTTATAAAACGGTGAACCAGCGTTGGATTTTTCCAACAACGCGTGCACTTTTTGCAGTGGCAATAGGCATGCGGGCATCATGTTCCTGGAGTTGGTCCCTATGGATATGGTTGTTCTTCCAGTTTGTGATGGTTGCATGTTGACGGGTGACACCACAGTGCCCGCGGTCAACACGAGGATTTTAATGGATGCCACTTGGCTCGGTGTCTTGCATGTGATGATAGGGATGGGCAAGGTGATGCCTTAGGCATTATTGAACCTACCCTTGAATGTGTGCTTGGCTGGTGGTTTGCCGCACTCGATCTGAACGACATCCATTAAAATCCCCGACTCTGGGTTATGTGATTGCTTTTGCATGGCATCGTGTAGGCAGTCACATGACTGAGGGAGAAAAAAATTTTACACTCAAAATTTTAACTCGAAACCAATGATGCGTTTGAAGGTGCTGCTGCCTCTCGATATTTTACAACCTTTGAATGTGTCATTGGCTTTTTTATTTATCAAATTTTCTTGGCCGGTTTGATGTCTCGACGTCAAAATCTGGTGTTTTGAAGGTGCTCGGTCCCTCTCGGTAATGTGCTACTTTTGTCATGCCTAGCGAAGCGGGCAAGGCATCACTCGATGTTTCCATATACTTGCTTGCCTATGGTAATGCAAGGGTGTGGTTCGTTTGGTGGTGCTGAGCCTAGCAAAGTGAGGGCGTGTGAGTTGTAATTGGGATGCTTCTGTTGACTGGCTCTATGCATGTGCATCGAACAGTTGGCGTGTAACCTTTCTCATTCTTTGCCCTGTGCCATTGTATGGCCTTGGTTCTTATTATTGGTTCCTGTGTTGCCTACCCATCAAAAGGCATTTGTGTGGTTAGCAAGGCTTGTTTGTACCCAGCCCCCTCTGTGGGGACGTTGGGAAATATCAAAACAGTGCATGTGTGTCATGTTAGTTTTGTATTGCTACATCTACTGTGATGCACATGCATGTGTTGTTCTCTTGGATGCAGTGCATGCAATGAGTGTGAGCTTATGCTCCGTTATGTCCCTTAACCACTCGGTTGACGCATGCCTTGGTGCTTGATTTGTTTTTTCGTTAGTTAAAGCAGATCCTGCATCACGGGCAGGAGTCACTGATGGATGCTACCTGGTTGATCCTGCCAGTAGTCATATGCTTGTCTCAAAGATTAAGCCATGCATGTGTAAGTATGAACTAATTCAGACTGTGAAACTGCGAATGGCTCATTAAATCAGTTATAGTTTGTTTGATGGTATTTACTACTCGGATAACCGTAGTAATTCTAGAGCTAATACGTGCAACAAACCCCGACTTCTGGAAGGGATGCATTTATTAGATAAAAGGTCAACGCAGGCTCTGCCTGTTGCTTTGATGATTCATGATAACTCGTCGGATCGCACGGCCTTTGTGCCGGCGACGCATCATTCAAATTTCTGCCCTATCAACTTTCGATGGTAGGATAGTGGCCTACCATGGTGGTGACGGGTGACGGAGAATTAGGGTTCGATTCCGGAGAGGGAGCCTGAGAACCGGCTACCACATCCAAGGAAGGCAGCAGGCGCGCATGCCTATTGCCACTGCAAAAGTGCACGCGTTGTTGGAAAAATCCAACGCTGGTTCACCGTTTAAACTCTCCTCACACCAACAAGAACAAAGTCACCGGGAGCACTTAAAATCGAGAGGGACAAGGAAAATGCACCCAATAGACCCTGCCCATGCATCGTTGATGCAAGAATAAGCCACGCCACGATGCCCACAAATTTCCGAGGGACGCACCGAGACTCGGCCGAAGTCGGCCAACATTCGGTTTCTGGATAATTGACGAATCAATAAACCCAATGCCATGGAAAACCAAGCCACACAAGTGAGGGGAGACTTGCATGAGCATGGGGGAGGGGCCCCAAGGCAGCACCGCACCTCCCACTGTGGGCGTGGTTGGTGAGGTGCAGCCCCCCCTATAATAGGTTATTATGCAAAAGCCAAAATTGTAGTAGTAGATACCTTTTTTCTGAGCAGACATAAGTCCATATCGGGACCTAGAGATCGAATTTTGACGTGATTTTTTGCAGGGAGGCTCACAAACACAATATATTCACGTCCACAAAGTTTTAGATTTTTTCTCCAAGGGATGAATTTTTAATGAATTTTTGAATCGGCAGATTATGAAAAACCGGGGAAAATAGAAAAAGGCACCTAGAGATCGAATTTTGACCTGATTTTTTGCAGGCATTCACACAAAATAACACCAAATGTGTCTGCAAAGTTTCGTTACATTTCCCCAAGGGAATGATTTATAATGAATTTTTCTCCGAATCATCGCACCATGGTGCACCTTGATGCCCACCTTGGTGCCTCTTGATACCCACCTTGGTGCTTCTTGATACCCACCTTGGTGCCTCTTGGTGCCTCTTGGTGCCCACCTTGGTGCCTCTTGATGCCCACCATGGTGCACCTTGATGCACACCTTGGTGCTCTTGGTGCTCTTGGTGCCCACCTTGGTGCTCTTGATGCCCACCATGGTGCACCTTGATGCACACCTTGGTGCCTCTTGATGCCCACCTTGGTGCCTCTTGATACCCACCTGGTGCCTCTTGATGCCCACCTGGTGCTCTTGATACCCACCTGGTGCCTCTTGGTGCCACTTGGTGCCTTTGCTACCCACCATGGTGCCTCTTGGTGACCATGGCCTCTGTGCCACATGGTGCATTGATGCACATGGTGCCTCTTGATGCCACCTTGGTGCTCTGATGCCACCTTGGTGCCTTGATACCCATGGTCCTACAGGTGCATGCCCAATTACCCTCACACGGCCCTCACTTGGTTCTGATCCCACCAGGCACTTTGTCTTGACCATGCCAAGCACCATGACCTGAGTTTCGTATGCTTGCCTCCAGAGGACACTCCAGAGACCGAACATCACCCCAGAAAAGATAAATAAAAAAGCCAATGACACATTCAAAGGTTGTAAAATATCGAGAGGCAGCAGCACCTTCAAACGCATCATTGGTTTCGAGTTAAAATTTTGAGTGTAAAATTTTTTTCTCCCTCAGTCATGTGACTGCCTACACGATGCCATGCAAAAGCAATCACATAACCCAGAGTCGGGGATTTTAATGGATGTCGTTCAGATCGAGTGCGGCAAACCACCAGCCAAGCACACATTCAAGGGTAGGTTCAATAATGCCTAAGGCATCACCTTGCCCATCCCTATCATCACATGCAAGACACCGAGCCAAGTGGCATCCATTAAAATCCTCGTGTTGACCGCGGGCACTGTGGTGTCACCCGTCAACATGCAACCATCACAAACTGGAAGAACAACCATATCCATAGGGACCAACTCCAGGAACATGATGCCCGCATGCCTATTGCCACTGCAAAAAGTGCACGCGTTGTTGGAAAAATCCAACGCTGGTTCACCGTTTTATAACTCTCCTCACACCTCAACAAGAACAAAGTCACCCGGGAGCACTTAAAATCGAGAGGGACAAAGGAAAATGCACCCAATAGACCCTGCCCATGCATCGTTGATGCAAGAATAAGCCACGCCACGATGCCCACAAATTTCCGAGGGACGCACCGAGACTCGGCCGAAGTCGGCCAACATTCGGTTTCTGGATAATTGACGAATCAATAAACCCAATGCCATGGAAAACCAAGCCACACAAGTGAGGGGAGACTTGCATGAGCATGGGGGAGGGGCCCCAAGGCAGCACCGCACCTCCCACTGTGGGCGTGGTTGGTGAGGTGCAGCCCCCCCCTATAATAGGTTATTATGCAAAAGCCAAAATTGTAGTAGTAGATACCTTTTTTCTGAGCAGACATAAGTCCATATCGGGACCTAGAGATCGAATTTTGACGTGATTTTTTGCAGGGAGGCTCACAAACACAATATATTCACGTCCACAAAGTTTTAGATTTTTTCTCCAAGGGATGAATTTTTAATGAATTTTTGAATCGGCAGATTATGAAAAACCGGGGAAAATAGAAAAAGGCACCTAGAGATCGAATTTTGACCTGATTTTTTGCAGGCATTCACACAAAATAACACCAAATGTGTCTGCAAAGTTTCGTTACATTTCCCCAAGGGAATGATTTATAATGAATTTTTCTCCGAATCATCGCACCATGGTGCACCTTGATGCCCACCTTGGTGCCTCTTGATACCCACCTTGGTGCTTCTTGATACCCACCTTGGTGCCTCTTGGTGCCTCTTGGTGCCCACCTTGGTGCCTCTTGATGCCCACCATGGTGCACCTTGATGCACACCTTGGTGCCTCTTGGTGCCTCTTGGTGCCCACCTTGGTGCCTCTTGATGCCCACCATGGTGCACCTTGATGCACACCTTGGTGCCTCTTGATGCCCACCTTGGTGCCTCTTGATACCCACCTTGGTGCCTCTTGATGCCCACCTTGGTGCCTCTTGATACCCACCTTGGTGCCTCTTGGTGCCCACCTTGGTGCCTCTTGCTACCCACCATGGTGCCTCTTGGTGCCCACCATGGTGCCTCTTGGTGCCCACCATGGTGCACCTTGATGCACACCTTGGTGCCTCTTGATGCCCACCTTGGTGCCTCTTGATGCCCACCTTGGTGCCTCTTGATACCCACCTTGGTGCCTCTTGGTGCCCACCATGGTGCCTCTTGGTGCCCACCATGGTGCACCTTCATGCACACCTTGGTGCCTCTTGATGCCCACCTTGGTCCCTCTTGATACCCACCATGGTGCACCTTGGTGCCTCTTGGTGCCCACCTTGGTGCCTCTTGATGCCCACCATGGTGCACCTTGATGCCCACCTTGGTGCCTCTTGGTGCCCATCATGGTGCCTCTTCATGCCCACCCTGGTGCCTACCTGGTGCGTTTTTATGCACCCTGGTGCCCTCCTGGTGCGTTTTTATGCACCCTGGTGCCCTCCTGGTGCGTTTTTATGCACCCTGGTGCCCTCCTGGTGCGTTTTTATG
>NW_020874291.1:7574859-7577359 GCF_003935025.1 Abrus precatorius | reverse complement strand
CACGCCACGATGCCCACAAATTTCCGAGGGACGCACCGAGACTCGGCCGAAGTCGGCCAACATTCGGTTTCTGGATAATTGACGAATCAATAAACCCAATGCCATGGAAAACCAAGCCACACAAGTGAGGGGAGACTTGCATGAGCATGGGGGAGGGGCCCCAAGGCAGCACCGCACCTCCCACTGTGGGCGTGGTTGGTGAGGTGCAGCCCCCCCCTATAATAGGTTATTATGCAAAAGCCAAAATTGTAGTAGTAGATACCTTTTTTCTGAGCAGACATAAGTCCATATCGGGACCTAGAGATCGAATTTTGACGTGATTTTTTGCAGGGAGGCTCACAAACACAATATATTCACGTCCACAAAGTTTTAGATTTTTTCTCCAAGGGATGAATTTTTAATGAATTTTTGAATCGGCAGATTATGAAAAACCGGGGAAAATAGAAAAAGGCACCTAGAGATCGAATTTTGACCTGATTTTTTGCAGGCATTCACACAAAATAACACCAAATGTGTCTGCAAAGTTTCGTTACATTTCCCCAAGGGAATGATTTATAATGAATTTTTCTCCGAATCATCGCACCATGGTGCACCTTGATGCCCACCTTGGTGCCTCTTGATACCCACCTTGGTGCTTCTTGATACCCACCTTGGTGCCTCTTGGTGCCTCTTGGTGCCCACCTTGGTGCCTCTTGATGCCCACCATGGTGCACCTTGATGCACACCTTGGTGCCTCTTGGTGCCTCTTGGTGCCCACCTTGGTGCCTCTTGATGCCCACCATGGTGCACCTTGATGCACACCTTGGTGCCTCTTGATGCCCACCTTGGTGCCTCTTGATACCCACCTTGGTGCCTCTTGATGCCCACCTTGGTGCCTCTTGATACCCACCTTGGTGCCTCTTGGTGCCCACCTTGGTGCCTCTTGCTACCCACCATGGTGCCTCTTGGTGCCCACCATGGTGCCTCTTGGTGCCCACCATGGTGCACCTTGATGCACACCTTGGTGCCTCTTGATGCCCACCTTGGTGCCTCTTGATGCCCACCTTGGTGCCTCTTGATACCCACCTTGGTGCCTCTTGGTGCCCACCATGGTGCCTCTTGGTGCCCACCATGGTGCACCTTCATGCACACCTTGGTGCCTCTTGATGCCCACCTTGGTCCCTCTTGATACCCACCATGGTGCACCTTGGTGCCTCTTGGTGCCCACCTTGGTGCCTCTTGATGCCCACCATGGTGCACCTTGATGCCCACCTTGGTGCCTCTTGGTGCCCATCATGGTGCCTCTTCATGCCCACCCTGGTGCCTACCTGGTGCGTTTTTATGCACCCTGGTGCCCTCCTGGTGCGTTTTTATGCACCCTGGTGCCCTCCTGGTGCGTTTTTATGCACCCTGGTGCCCTCCTGGTGCGTTTTTATGCACCATGGTGCCTACTTGGTGCGTTTTTCGCACCCTGGTGCCCTCCTGGTGCGTTTTTATGCACCCTGGTGCCCTCCTGGTGCGTTTTTATGCACCCTGGTGCCTACTTGGTGCGTTTTTATGCACCATGGTGCCCTCCTGGTGCGTTTTTATGCACCATGGTGCCCTCCTGGTGCGTTTTTATGCACCATGGTGCCCTCCTGGTGCGTTTTTATGCACCATGGTGCCCTCCTGGTGCGTTTTTCGCACCCTGGTGCCCTCATGGTGCGTTTTTATGCACCATGGTGCCCTCTTGGTGCGTTTTTCGCACCATGGTGCCCTCTTGGTGCGTTTTTCGCACCATGGTGCCCTCTTGGTGCGTTTTTATGCACCATGGTGCCCTCTTGGTGCGTTTTTCGCACCCTGGTGCCCTCCTGGTGCGTTTTTATGCACCCTGGTGCCCTCCTGGTGCGTTTTTATGCACCCTGGTGCCTACTTGGTGCGTTTTTATGCACCATGGTGCCCTCCTGGTGCGTTTTTCGCACCCTGGTGCCCTCCTGGTGCGTTTTTATGCACCCTGGTGCCCTCCTGGTGCGTTTTTATGCACCCTGGTGCCCTCCTGGTGCGTTTTTATGCACCATGGTGCCCTCCTGGTGCGTTTTTCGCACCCTGGTGCCCTCCTGGTGCGTTTTTATGCACCATGGTGCCCTCCTGGTGCGTTTTTATGCACCCTGGTGCCCTCCTGGTGCGTTTTTATGCACCATGGTGCCCTCCTGGTGCGTTTTTCGCACCCTGGTGCCCTCCTGGTGCGTTTTTATGCACCATGGTGCCCTCCTGGTGCGTTTTTATGCACCATGGTGCCTACCTGGTGCGTTTTTCGCACCCTGGTGCCCTCCTGGTGCGTTTTTATGCACCCTGGTGCCTACTTGGTGCGTTTTTATGCACCATGGTGCCCTCCTGGTGCGTTTTTCTGCACCCTGGTGCCCTCCTGGTGCGTTTTTCTGCACCATGGTGCCTACCTGGTGCGTTTTTCTGCACCATGGTGCCTACCTGGTGCGTTTTTCGCACCCTGGTGCCCTCCTGGTGCGTTTTTCTGCACCCTGGT
>NW_020874291.1:7557359-7564859 GCF_003935025.1 Abrus precatorius | reverse complement strand
TACCCACCTTGGTGCCTCTTGGTGCCCACCATGGTGCCTCTTGGTGCCCACCATGGTGCACCTTCATGCACACCTTGGTGCCTCTTGATGCCCACCTTGGTCCCTCTTGATACCCACCATGGTGCACCTTGGTGCCTCTTGGTGCCCACCTTGGTGCCTCTTGATGCCCACCATGGTGCACCTTGATGCCCACCTTGGTGCCTCTTGGTGCCCATCATGGTGCCTCTTCATGCCCACCCTGGTGCCTACCTGGTGCGTTTTATGCACCCTGGTGCCCTCCTGGTGCGTTTTTATGCACCCTGGTGCCCTCCTGGTGCGTTTTTATGCACCCTGGTGCCCTCCTGGTGCGTTTTTATGCACCATGGTGCCTACTTGGTGCGTTTTTCGCACCCTGGTGCCCTCCTGGTGCGTTTTTATGCACCCTGGTGCCCTCCTGGTGCGTTTTTATGCACCCTGGTGCCTACTTGGTGCGTTTTTATGCACCATGGTGCCCTCCTGGTGCGTTTTTATGCACCATGGTGCCCTCCTGGTGCGTTTTTATGCACCATGGTGCCCTCCTGGTGCGTTTTTCGCACCCTGGTGCCCTCATGGTGCGTTTTTATGCACCATGGTGCCCTCTTGGTGCGTTTTTCGCACCATGGTGCCCTCTTGGTGCGTTTTTCGCACCATGGTGCCCTCTTGGTGCGTTTTATGCACCATGGTGCCCTCTTGGTGCGTTTTTCGCACCCTGGTGCCCTCCTGGTGCGTTTTTATGCACCCTGGTGCCCTCCTGGTGCGTTTTTATGCACCCTGGTGCCTACTTGGTGCGTTTTTATGCACCATGGTGCCCTCCTGGTGCGTTTTTCGCACCCTGGTGCCCTCCTGGTGCGTTTTTATGCACCCTGGTGCCCTCCTGGTGCGTTTTTATGCACCCTGGTGCCCTCCTGGTGCGTTTTTATGCACCATGCCCTCCTGTCGTTTTTGCACCTGGTGCCCTCCTGGTGCGTTTTTATGCACCATGGTGCCCTCCTGGTGCGTTTTTATGCACCCTGGTGCCCTCCTGGTGCGTTTTTATGCACCATGGTGCCCTCCTGGTGCGTTTTTCGCACCCTGGTGCCCTCCTGGTGCGTTTTTATGCACCATGGTGCCCTCCTGGTGCGTTTTTATGCACCATGGTGCCTACCTGGTGCGTTTTTCGCACCCTGGTGCCCTCCTGGTGCGTTTTTATGCACCCTGGTGCCTACTTGGTGCGTTTTTATGCACCATGGTGCCCTCCTGGTGCGTTTTTCTGCACCCTGGTGCCCTCCTGGTGCGTTTTCTGCACCATGGTGCCTACCTGGTGCGTTTTTCTGCACCATGGTGCCTACCTGGTGCGTTTTTCGCACCCTGGTGCCCTCCTGGTGCGTTTTTCTGCACCCTGGTGCCTACTTGGTGCGTTTTTATGCACCATGGTGCCCTCCTGGTGCGTTTTTATGCACCATGGTGCCCTCCTGGTGCGTTTTTATGCACCATGGTGCCCTCCTGGTGCGTTTTATGCACCATGGTGCCCTCCTGGTGCGTTTTTCGCACCCTGGTGCCCTCTTGGTGCGTTTTTATGCACCATGGTGCCCTCTTGGTGCGTTTTTACGCACCATGGTGCCCTCTTGGTGCGTTTTTATGCACCATGGTGCCCTCTTGGTGCGTTTTTCGCACCCTGGTGCCCTCCTGGTGCGTTTTTATGCACCCTGGTGCCCTCCTGGTGCGTTTTTATGCACCCTGGTGCCCTCCTGGTGCGTTTTTATGCACCCTGGTGCCCTACTTGGTGCGTTTTTTGCACCATGGTGCCCTCCTGGTGCGTTTTTCGCACCCTGGTGCCCTCCTGGTGCGTTTTTTATGCACCCTGGTGCCCTCCTGGTGCGTTTTTATGCACCCTGGTGCCCTCCTGGTGCGTTTTTATGCACCATGTGCCTCTTGGTGCGTTTCGCACCATGGTGCCCTCTTGGTGCGTTTTTCGCACCCTGGTGCCCTCCTGGTGCGTTTTTATGCACCCTGGTGCCCTCCTGGTGCGTTTTTATGCACCCTGGTGCCTACTTGGTGCGTTTTTATGCACCATGGTGCCCTCCTGGTGCGTTTTTCGCACCCTGGTGCCCTCCTGGTGCGTTTTTATGCACCCTGGTGCCCTCCTGGTGCGTTTTTATGCACCCTGGTGCCCTCCTGGTGCGTTTTTATGCACCATGGTGCCCTCCTGGTGCGTTTTTCGCACCAAGAGATACACCAGAGATCAGGAGCGCTAGTCCTGAGTCCTCAGGTGGAGTCGATTAGCCAGACAACCTGATGGGCAAATTCTCGTTCATGTTAAGGCTGAGCAAAATAATCTAGCCATCAACCACAGTTCTGTTGGTTATCCAAAACCATTATCAATGTTGGATATAGAGAGAGAGATTTCCTCTTGTGTCCTCCCACAGACTCCACTTTGTCAGGCCGACGCGATGAGTCGGGGGGCTCGTGTGGGAGGGCGGAACAGTCGAGATATCAGTGGAGATGGCGCCCGTAGCGCAGTGTTGTTTCCCTGTGAGGCGTTGGTATGGGCAACAATGTGTGACACCCAGGCAGGCGTGCCTCAGCCTAATGGCTTCAGGCGAACTGGTGTGTCAAAGACTCGATGGTTTCACGGGATTCTGCAATTCACACCAAGTATATCGGCATTTGCTACGTTCTTCATCGTGAAGTAGCCGAGATATTCCGTTGCTCGAGAGGTCATTTTGTATAAAGTTTCGTGACAACACCGCGGGAGGACCGGTCCCCGCCCGGTTCACGGGCATGCACAATGATGTTTCTACTAATATCCTTGGCGCACAATGCGCCGGGGTTTGAGGTTTGCCAGCAGGAATCGCACAGGGCAAGACATCCTACTGACAAGAGAGGCTGAGATGACGCGCTGTCACCCACAAAACCACTCTACGGCGGTCAAGCGGTAAGCAAACAATTTCACAGGTTGAACTTGGTGAGGCATAGCAATGATCCTTTCCGGGAGGTTGTCACCTACGGAAACCTTGTATCAGACTTCTTCCTCTAAATGATAAGGTTTCAGTGGACTTTCTCACATACGTCGCGAGCAGCGACCCTCACTCCGCGATCAGTCGCACGATCCGAACACTTCACCGGACCATTCAATCGGTATAGGAGGACGGCGGGCGGTGTGTACAAAGGGCAGGGACGTAAGTCAACGCGAGCGCTGATAGTGACTCGCGACTTACTAGGAATTCCTCGTTGAAGACCAACAATTGCAATGATCTATCCCCATCACGGATGAAATTTCAAAAATTACCCGGGCCTGTCGGCAAGGCTATAGACTCGTTGAATACATCAAGTGTAGCGCGCGTGGCGCCCCAGAACATCTAAAGGGCATACACAGACCTGTTATTGCCAACCTTCGAATCAAGCGGATAATTCCGTGGCCTAAAGAAGCGGCCATAGGTCCCTCTAAGAAGCTGGCCGTGGAGGGTTACCTCATCATAGCTATTTAGCAGGCTGAGGTGCTCGTTCGTTAACGTTGAATCTGGAATTAACGCAGACAAATCGCTCCACCAAACTAAGACGGCCATGCACCACACCATAGAATCAAGAAAGAGCCTCAAGTCTGTCATATTTTACTATGCTTCTGGACCTGGTAAGTTTCCCCGTGTTGAGATCCAATTTTAAAGTCCGCAGGCTCCACTCCTGGTGGTGCCCTTCCGTCAATTCCTTTAAGTTTCAGCCTTGCGACATACTCCCCCGGAACCCAAGACTTTTGTGATTTCTCAATAAGGTGCAGCGGAGTTCCTAAAGCAACCATCGCTGATCCTGGTCGGCAGCGTTTATGGTTGAGCTAAGGGATACGGTATCCTGATCGTCTTCGACCCCCAACTTTCGTTTGATTAATGAAAACATTCTGGCATGCTTCGTCAGTTGTCGTCTTTCTGCATAAAGTTCCAAGAACTTTCGCAGGACGTCTGACGTCACTGAATTTACGATGCCCCCGGACTGTCCCTGTTAATCATTACTCTCGATCTCGCCAAAGGCCAACACAATAGGATCAGAATCCTGTGGTGTTATCCCATGCTAATGTATCCAGAGCGTAGGCTTTGCTTTGACGCCATCTATTCTTCAAAGTAAGCAGCCGGAGGCACGACCCGGCCAGTTAAGGCCAGGAGCGCATCGCCGGCAGAAGGGACGAGCCGACCGGTGCAACACCAGAGGCGGACCGATTGACCCAACCCAAGGTCCAACTACGAGCTTTTTAACTGCAACAACTTAAATATACGCTATTGGAGCTGGAATTCCACGCGGCTGCTGGCACAAGACTTGCCCTCCAATGGATCCTCGGTTAAGGGATTTAGATTGTATCATTCCAATTACCAGACTCAATGAGAGCCCGGTATTGTTATTTATTTGTCCACTACCTTCCCGTGGTCAGGATTGGGTAATTTGCGCGCGTGCCTGGCTGCTTTGCCTTCCTTGGTGTGCTGGTAGCCGTTTCTCAGGCTCTCTCTCCGGAATCGAACCCTAAGTTCTCCGTCACCCGCTCCACCAGCCTAATGGTAGGTATCCCTTTAGTCCTGAATTTGAAAAGCCGTCATCAAGAGTCCTGGTCATTAGCGAGAGTTATAGATATTGAATGAGCGTCGCCGGACCCACAAGAGCAGTGCGATCCGACGAGTACATGACATCAACAAAAAGAACAGGCAGAGGCTGCGTTGACCTTTACTAATAAATGCATCCCTTCCAGAAGTCGGGGTTTGTTGCACGTATTAGCTCTAGATTATCATACGGTTATCCGAGTAGGTAAATACCATCAAACAAACTATAACGTGATTTAATGAGCCATTCGCAGTTTCACAGTCTGAATTAGTTCATACTTACACATGCATGGCTTAATCTTTGAGGACAAGCATATGACTACTGGCAGGATCAACCAGGTAGCATCCATCAGTGACTCCTGCCCGTGATGCAGGATCTGCTTTAACTAACGAAAAAACAAATCAAGCACCAAGGCATGCGTCAACCGAGTGGTTAAGGCATAACGGAGATAAGCTCACACTCATTGCATGCACTGCATCCAAGAGAACAACACATGCATGTGCATCACAGTAGATGTAGCAATACAAAACTAACATGACACACATGAACTGTTTTGATATTTTCCCACACGTCCCCACAGAGGGGGCTGGGTACAAACAAGCCTTGCTAACCCACAAATGCCTTTTGATGGGTAGGCAACACAGGAACCAATAATAAGAACCAAGGCCATACAATGGCACAGGGCAAAGAATGAGAAAGGTTACACGCCAACTGTTCGATGCACATGCATAGAGCCAGTCAACAGAAGCATCCCAATTACAACTCACACGCCCTCACTTTGCTAGGCTCAGCACCACCAAACGAACCACACCCTTGCATTACCATAGGCAAGCAAGTATATGGAAACATCGAGTGATGCCTTGCCCGCTTCGCTAGGCATGACAAAAGTAGCACATTACCGAGAGGGACCGAGCACCTTCAAAACACCAGATTTTGACGTCGAGACATCAAACCGGCCAAGAAAATTTGATAATTAAAAAAGCCAATGACACATTCAAAGGTTGTAAAATATCGAGAGGCAGCAGCACCTTCAAACGCATCATTGGTTTCGAGTTAAAATTTTGAGTGTAAAATTTTTTTTCTCCCTCAGTCATGTGACTGCCTACACGATGCCATGCAAAAGCAATCACATAACCCAGAGTCGGGGATTTTAATGGATGTCGTTCAGATCGAGTGCGGCAAACCACCAGCCAAGCACACATTCAAGGGTAGGTTCAATAATGCCTAAGGATCACCTTGCCCATCCCCTATCATCACATGCAAGACACCTGAGCCCAAGAGCAAGTGGCACTCATTAAAATCCTCGTGTTGACCGCGGGCACTGTGGTGTCACCCGTCAACATGCAACCATCACAAACTGGAAGAACAACCATATCCATAGGGACCACTCCAGGAACATGATGCCCCGCAGTGTCTGCTATGCCACTGCACTTGCACTGCAAAAGTGCACGCTTGTTTGGAAAACCAACGCTGGTTTACCGTTTTATAAAGCCCTCTCCTGATATGAGACGTCTCCGTGCGAAAAGCCTACTCAACACAGAACAACGTCACGGGTGAGCGCAGTCTTCAAAATGTCGAGAGAGGGACGAATGGAAAATGTGCAACCCATATAGGAACCCTAGCATCGCGTCTATCGAGTATGATGGGCAAGATTACAGAGCCACGCCACTCAGACGGGCTAAATGCCCACGAAATTTCACGCGAGGGCACGCGGGCTACCGAGACTGCGGTGCCCCGGATAGTCGGTGTCAACATTCTGGTTCTCGGTTGGATTAATTGGTACTGCCGCAATGACATACACCCCAAACATGTGCCATGGGAAGAAAGCGCGAAGCCCACACACAGTGAGGGAGAGTCCGTGTGCCATGACCCGCCAATGAGGGGGGAGCGGAGCCCGCTAGAGAGCGCCGCGATCCTGGTGAACCCTCGTAAGGCGGATTGAGTTCTGTCACGAGACGCTTGAAGCGCAATTCCCATCTCCCTACTGAGGGCGTGGTTGGTGAGGTGCAGGCCCCCCCCTATAGATAGGTTAATTTGCAGATGCAAAAGCCAAAACACTTGGGGTTAGAGAGAATAGATACCTTGTCTTTCTTCTCTTCTTGAAGAGCCGACTTAAACAATAAAAGTCCTGTTAATCCGGGGACGCGATAGCACAGATCGGAATGTTTGAGCTAGTGATTTTGTTGTCAAAGGGATGCAGCGCACAAGAGGACCCACAGTATTATATGTCACCTGTCCACAAAGTTTTGAGGTTTTTTTCTCCAAGGGATGAAATTTTTAATGAATTTTTGGAATCGGCAGATTTTATGAAAAACCGGGAAATAGGAAAAAGGGGCACCTAGAGATCGGAATTTTGACCTGAATTTTGCAGGCTATTCAACCAAAATAAACACCAAATGTGTCTTTGGCAAAGTTTTCGTTACATTTCCCCAAGGGGAATGATTACGTATATGATACTTCTCTTACTCTCGCAGATCAATCTTCAGCAGCCATCGGCTGCCATTCGCTTTGACTCGGCCCTCACCTCGTTGTGTGCTCCGTCTCCCTCTTGATACCCCACCCAAAATCACAGGCTTATGGCAACTTTTGACTGTTGGTAGTGGCTATCGTGTTTGATAACCGCTTGTGAACGGCAGACACCAGGGCTCCACAAATACGCACCAAGAGGGCACACCCTTGGCTGGGCCTCTTGGTGGCCCTGGTCTGGTGTTGGTGCCGCACCAAGGGTGCACTTTGGCGATGCCCATATGGTGAATGGCTAGCACCAAGGTGCACTCGCGTATGAGTGCAAGGGGCACCAAGGTTTCTCCGTGTGATGACACCGGGCCACTAAGTGGGCAACAAAGGAACAGGCACCAAGGGTTGTGGCGAAGACGGCACCCGCGAGGTAGGACACCAAGGTGTGGCTAAGGGGCAGAAGGG
>NW_020874291.1:7544590-7547090 GCF_003935025.1 Abrus precatorius | reverse complement strand
GCACCAGGTAGGCACCATGGTGCATAAAAACGCACCAGGAGGGCACCATGGTGCATAAAAACGCACCAGGAGGGCACCAGGGTGCGAAAAACGCACCAGGAGGGCACCATGGTGCATAAAAACGCACCAGGAGGGCACCAGGGTGCATAAAAACGCACCAGGAGGGCACCATGGTGCATAAAAACGCACCAGGAGGGCACCAGGGTGCGAAAAACGCACCAGGAGGGCACCATGGTGCATAAAAACGCACCAGGAGGGCACCAGGGTGCATAAAAACGCACCAGGAGGGCACCAGGGTGCATAAAAACGCACCAGGAGGGCACCAGGGTGCGAAAAACGCACCAGGAGGGCACCATGGTGCATAAAAACGCACCAAGTAGGCACCAGGGTGCATAAAAACGCACCAGGAGGGCACCAGGGTGCATAAAAACGCACCAGGAGGGCACCAGGGTGCGAAAAACGCACCAAGAGGGCACCATGGTGCATAAAAACGCACCAAGAGGGCACCATGGTGCGAAAAACGCACCAAGAGGGCACCATGGTGCGAAAAACGCACCAAGAGGGCACCATGGTGCATAAAAACGCACCATGAGGGCACCAGGGTGCGAAAAACGCACCAGGAGGGCACCATGGTGCATAAAAACGCACCAGGAGGGCACCATGGTGCATAAAAACGCACCAGGAGGGCACCATGGTGCATAAAAACGCACCAAGTAGGCACCAGGGTGCATAAAAACGCACCAGGAGGGCACCAGGGTGCATAAAAACGCACCAGGAGGGCACCAGGGTGCGAAAAACGCACCAAGTAGGCACCATGGTGCATAAAAACGCACCAGGAGGGCACCAGGGTGCATAAAAACGCACCAGGAGGGCACCAGGGTGCATAAAAACGCACCAGGAGGGCACCAGGGTGCATAAAAACGCACCAGGTAGGCACCAGGGTGGGCATGAAGAGGCACCATGATGGGCACCAAGAGGCACCAAGGTGGGCATCAAGGTGCACCATGGTGGGCATCAAGAGGCACCAAGGTGGGCACCAAGAGGCACCAAGGTGCACCATGGTGGGTATCAAGAGGGACCAAGGTGGGCATCAAGAGGCACCAAGGTGTGCATGAAGGTGCACCATGGTGGGCACCAAGAGGCACCATGGTGGGCACCAAGAGGCACCAAGGTGGGTATCAAGAGGCACCAAGGTGGGCATCAAGAGGCACCAAGGTGGGCATCAAGAGGCACCAAGGTGTGCATCAAGGTGCACCATGGTGGGCACCAAGAGGCACCATGGTGGGCACCAAGAGGCACCATGGTGGGTAGCAAGAGGCACCAAGGTGGGCACCAAGAGGCACCAAGGTGGGTATCAAGAGGCACCAAGGTGGGCATCAAGAGGCACCAAGGTGGGTATCAAGAGGCACCAAGGTGGGCATCAAGAGGCACCAAGGTGTGCATCAAGGTGCACCATGGTGGGCATCAAGAGGCACCAAGGTGGGCACCAAGAGGCACCAAGAGGCACCAAGGTGTGCATCAAGGTGCACCATGGTGGGCATCAAGAGGCACCAAGGTGGGCACCAAGAGGCACCAAGAGGCACCAAGGTGGGTATCAAGAAGCACCAAGGTGGGTATCAAGAGGCACCAAGGTGGGCATCAAGGTGCACCATGGTGCGATGATTCGGAGAAAAATTCATTATAAATCATTCCCTTGGGGAAATGTAACGAAACTTTGCAGACACATTTGGTGTTATTTTGTGTGAATGCCTGCAAAAAATCAGGTCAAAATTCGATCTCTAGGTGCCTTTTTCTATTTTCCCCGGTTTTTCATAATCTGCCGATTCAAAAATTCATTAAAAATTCATCCCTTGGAGAAAAAATCTAAAACTTTGTGGACGTGAATATATTGTGTTTGTGAGCCTCCCTGCAAAAAATCACGTCAAAATTCGATCTCTAGGTCCCGATATGGACTTATGTCTGCTCAGAAAAAAGGTATCTACTACTACAATTTTGGCTTTTGCATAATAACCTATTATAGGGGGGGGCTGCACCTCACCAACCACGCCCACAGTGGGAGGTGCGGTGCTGCCTTGGGGCCCCTCCCCCATGCTCATGCAAGTCTCCCCTCACTTGTGTGGCTTGGTTTTCCATGGCATTGGGTTTATTGATTCGTCAATTATCCAGAAACCGAATGTTGGCCGACTTCGGCCGAGTCTCGGTGCGTCCCTCGGAAATTTGTGGGCATCGTGGCGTGGCTTATTCTTGCATCAACGATGCATGGGCAGGGTCTATTGGGTGCATTTTCCTTTGTCCCTCTCGATTTTAAGTGCTCCCGGGTGACTTTGTTCTTGTTGAGGTGTGAGGAGAGTTATAAAACGGTGAACCAGCGTTGGATTTTTCCAACAACGCGTGCACTTTTTGCAGTGGCAATAGGCATGCGGGCATCATGTTCCTGGAGTTGGTCCCTATGGATATGGTTGTTCTTCCAGTTTGTGATGGTTGCATGTTGACGGGTGAC
>NW_020874291.1:7522186-7529565 GCF_003935025.1 Abrus precatorius | reverse complement strand
GAGCCCCGTTGTGCCCGGACCCTGTCCGCAACCACGAAGGCGGGTCCCGTGTCTAGCGAGTCGGGTTGTTGGGATGCAGCCACAATCGGGCGGGTAAATTCCGTTCCAAATGGCTAAATATTGGCGAGAGACCGATAGCGAAAAGTACCTCGGGAGGGGAAAGAATGAAAAGGACTTTGAAAAGAGAGTCAAAGAGTGCTTGATTGTCGGAGGGAGCGGATGGGGCGGAGTCCTGGTCGAGATGGGACGGTGAGAGCGGTCTCCAATCGACCTCGGGGCAACAGACCGATCACGAGATTGTGGCTGGGCAAAGCCCAGGCTTTTGAATGCTTGTGGCAAACGTCATCATCTCGCGATTTGTGGATGTCAGCGGCGCCGCTAGCGTGCTTCGGCAACCTTGCACGCTCTTGTGTCGCCTGTGGGCTTCCCCATTTCGGGCCCGTCTTGAACACGGAGCCAAAGGAGTCTGACATGTGTGCGAGTCCACGGGTGAGTAACACCGTAAGGCACAGGAAGTGATTGGTGGGATCGCCCCTGTGTGTTCACCGCCGACCGACCCTGAATTCATTGGGATAGGTCTTGTCTGTGAAGGGTCGATGAGGCATACTGTCGGGACCCGAAAGATGGTAACTATGCTCGAGCGGGGGACAGCAGAGGAAACTCTGGTGGAGGCCCCGCAGCGATGACTGAGTGCAAAATCGTTCGTTGAACTTGGGTTAAGGGGCGAAGACTAATCCGAAACCGTCTAGTAGCTGGTTCTCGAGTTCCCTCGATGCTTGGATGCCCGCGTGCGAGTTTCTATCGGTAAAGCCATGATTAGAGGCTCGGGGGCGCACAGCCCTCGACCTATTCCTCAAACTTTAATAGGTAGGTATTTACTGGCGGCTGCTCTGTTGAGCCGCGCCATGCGAATTCCGAGTGCTCAAGGGGTCATTTGTAACAACTGGTGACGGGATGAACAGGAAGCTGGGGTTCGGTGCCCAGACTGCGCGCTAACCTAGCCCACAAAGGGTGTTGTCGTTAAGGAACAGAGCAAGAACGGTGGTCCATGGAAGTGAAATCCGTATAAGTGTGTAACATCACTGCCGAATCAACTAGCCCCGAAAATGGCAATGCGCCAAGCATCGAAAGGATACTTTGTCAGGACCCTATACCCGGGTCGGGGCAGGACCAAGGCCCGATGAGTAGGAGGGCGGGCGGTCGCTGCTGCAAACCGGGGTCGCAGCCTGGGACGGTCGTCGGTGCAGATCTTGTGGTAGTACAAATAATTCAAATGAGAATTTTGAAGCGCGAAGAGGGGAAAGGTTCATGTGAGGCAACTTGCACATGGTGTAGTCGTCAAGCGGACGGGGGAAGCCCGTCTGATAGCGCTTGCGAGCGCGTACCGAAACGGGAATCGGGTTATAAATCCTGAACCCGGACGTGGCGCTGACGGCAACGTTAGGGAGTCGGAGACGTCGCGGGCCCGAAGAGTTATCTTTTTCTGTTTAACAGCCTGCCCACCTCTGGAAACGGCTCAGCGAGTTAGTGGGTTCCAGGGCTGGAGAGCACCGCACGTCGCGTGTTGTCCGTGCGCCCGGCGGCCTTGAAAATCCGGAGGCCGAGTCGCCCCACGCCTGGTCTCTACATAACGCATCAGGTCCCAAGTGAACAGCCTCTTGGTAATGGAACAATTGTGGCAAGGGAACGCAGAATGGATCCGTAACTCGGGGAAAGGATTGGCTCTGAAGGGCTGGCAGGGTGTCCCAGTCCCGGAACCCGTACGCTGTCGGTTGGACTGTCGACTGCTCCCTCGCGCGAGAGCGGCGCTCGCTGTGCCGGTCGGTGGACGGATTGGGAACGGGCCCTTCGGGCCTTCTTCCCGGGCGATCGAACAGTCGAACTCAGACTGGTACGGACAAGGGGATATTCGACTGTTTAATTAAACAAAGCATTGCGATGTCCCTGCGGAGTGTTGACGCATGTTGATCTGCCGTCCTGCTCTGAATGGTAAAGTGAAGCAAATATTCAACACAATGCGCGGGTAACGGCGAGTAACTATGACTCTTAAGTATGCAACAAATGCCTCGGTCATCCTAATTAGTGAGCGCATTGAATGGATTACGGAGAATTCTCCCCCCACTGTCCTGTCTACCGTTTATCCACGGAAACCACGCAAGGGAAACGGCTTGGCGGAATCAGCGGGGAAAGAAGACCCTGTTGACTTGGTGACTCTATCCCGACTTGTTGGAATGTAGCTTAGGAGGTGTAAAGGATAGTGGGAGCTGGAAACAGCGAAATGAATACCACTCTTTTAACGTTATTTTTCTATTCCCGGAATCGACGGGCGCTGCCGCTCTTTTTGGACCCGCCTCGGTACTAGGCATGGTCGCGCAGGTCGGGGGAGGGGTCCGCCGGCCGGAAGACATTGTCAAGGTGGGGAGTTGTGGCTTCGGTGCGGCATCTCTGTTTTAAAAGATAACGCGGTGTCCTATAGATGAGCTCAATCGGAACAGAAATCTCGTGTGGAACAAAAGTAAAAGCTCGTTTGATCTGATCTTTCCAGTAGATACGAAACGACTCTGTGAAGACGTGCCTAATCGATCTTTTAAGTCCTTCGAGTTTGAACTAGAGGTGTCAGAAATTACCACAGGGATACGGTAGCCTTGCTGGCAAGCCAAGCGTTCATAAGCGACGTTGCTTTTTTATTTTGATTCTGCCTGGTTCGATGTCGGCGCTCTTCCATCATTTGTGAGCAGAATTCACCCAATGTTGGATTGTTCCACCATTAGGGAACAGTTGTGAGCTGGTTTTTTTTTTTTTAGACGTCGTGAGACAGGATTAGTTTTTACCCTAATGATGACAAAGTGTCGCAATAGTAATTCAACCTAGTCCGGGAAGAAGGAACTCCGTTGATTCCAGCCATTGGTCATCGCGGCTAGTTGAAAAGCCAGTGTGCCGCGAAGGGCACTGCTCGTTGGTTATGACTGAACCCTGCTAAGTCAGAATCCGGGCTAGAAAGCGCGACGAGTGGTGCCCCGTTGTTCCGTTTGCGCCGACAAGCAGTTGAGGGGGCTCGCACCAGAGGCACTACGTGCCGTGGCTGCTCGTAAGGCGGATAGAAGTCTTGCGAGACGCTTGAAGCGCAATTCCCAATCGAGCAGCGGGTAGAATCCTTTGCGAGACTTAAATTACGCGTAAGGTTTGTAAGTGGCAGAGTGGGACCTTGCTGGCCACGCATCCAATTCTAAGAAAGGCCACTTGTCGTCGATTCGTCCTACCCCTCCCAATCAACTAGGTTTGGATTTGAGTGAGAGGTTAGCTTTGTGCGCATGAACACAAGGCTCCACCAAACACAAAGAGACCCTGGTGGAACCAAGGGTGGCATCAACGGTAAAGTAAGGGCAACAAAGGTTTGGGCAAGGGCTAAGGCAAATCAGACCAACGGTTTTGGCAATGGGCACCTGTAAGTAGGCCACCAACAGAGGAAGGCAGAGGGTGGAATGGAAGGGTGTGCAAGCAAGGGGGCACCATGGTGCAAAAAAAACGCACCAGGAGGGCGCACCAGGGTGCATAAAACGCACCAGGAGGGCACCAGGGTGCAAAAACGCACCAGGAGGCACCAGGGTGCATAAAAATCGCACCAGTAGCACCATGGTGCAGAAAACGCACCAGGGTAGGCACCATGGTGCGAAAAACGCACAGGAGGGCACCAGGGTGCGAAAAAACGCACCAGGAGGGCACCATGGTGCATAAAAACGCACCAGGTAGGCACCATGGTGCAAGAAAAACGCACCAGGAGGGCACCAGGGTGCGAAAAAACGCACCAGGAGGGCACCATGGTGCATAAAAAACGCAACCAAGTAGGCACCAGGGTGCAGAAAAACGCACCAGGAGGGCACCAGGGTGCTAAAAACGCACCAGGAGGGCACCAGGGTGCAAAACGCACCAAGAGGGCACCAGGGTGCAGAAAAACGCACCAGGGAGGGCACCAGGGTGCATAAAAACGCACCAAGAGGGCACCATGGTGCATAAAACGACCAAGAGGGCACCAGGTGCAAAAACGCACCAGGAGGGCACCAGGGTGCAAAAAACGCACCAGAGGGCACCATGGTGCATAAAAACGCACCAGGAGGGCACCAGGGTGCAAAAACGCACCAGGAGGGCACCTAGGTGCATAAAACGCACCGGGAGGGCACAGGTGCGAAAAACACGCACCGAGGGCACCATGGCATAAAACGCACCAGGAGGGCGCCCAGGGGCGAAACACACAGAGAGGGCACCATGGTGCAGACTAAAAACGGCACCAGGGGCACCAGGGTGAAAACGCCCAGGAGGGCACAGGTGCATAAAAACGCACCAGGAGGGCACCAGGGTGCATAAAAACGCACCAGTAGGCACCAGGGTGCATAAAAACGCACCAGGAGGCATCCAGGGTGCATAATTAAAACAGCACCAGGAGGGCACAATGGTCGACATAAAAAACGCAAACAAGAGGGGCACCAGGGTGCATAAAACACCAGATGAAGCGCACCTTGGGAAAGCACGGGTACATTGGCCAACAGATTATGGTATAAACCCATGGGCACCAGGGTTGCGAAACCAGGGACCGCAGGCTGAGTAGGGTGCAAGGTGTGGAAAGGGGCACCAAGGTTTGGCAAGGGGCACTAAGTGGGCACAAGGCAGGCACCAAGGTGTGGCAAGAGGCACCCAGGTAGGCACCAAGGTTTGGCAAGGGGCACTAAGTGGGCACAAGGCAGGCACCAAGGTGTGGCAAGAGGCACCCAGGTAGGCACCAAGGTGTGGCAAGGGGCAGAAGGGGGGCACCATGGTGCAGAAAAACGCACCAGGAGGGCACCAGGGTGCATAAAAACGCACCAGGTAGGCACCAGGGTGCAGAAAAACGCACCAGTAGGCACCATGGGGCAGAAAAACGCACCAGGAGGGGCACCATGGGTGCATAAAAACGCACCAGGAGGGCACCAGGGGTGCAAAAAACGCACCAGGAGGGCACCAGGGTGCATAAAAACGACCAGGAGGGCACCAGGTGCATAAAAACGCACCAGGAGGGCACCAGGGTGCAAAAACGCACCAGGAGGGCACCATGGTGCATAAAAACGCACCAGGAGGGCACCAGGGTGCATAAAACGCACCAGGGTGCGAAAAAACGCACCAGGAGGGCACCATGGTGCATAAAAACGCACCAGGAGGCACCAGGGTGCATAAAAACGCACCAGGAGGGCACCAGGGTGCATAAAAACGCACCAGGAGGGCACCATGGTGCATAAAAACGCACCAGGAGGGCACCAGGGTGCGAAAAACGCACCAGGAGGGCACCATGGTGCATAAAAACGCACCACGGAGGCACCAGGGTGCATAAAAACGCACCAGGAGGGCACCAGGGTGCGAAAAAACGCACCAGGAGGGCACCATGGTGCATAAAAACGCACCAAGGAGGCACCAGGGTGCATAAAAACGCACCAGGAGGGCACCATGGTGCATAAAAACGCACCAGTAGGGCACCAGGGTGCATAAAAACGCACCAGGAGGGCACCAGGGTGCGAAAAAACGCACCAGGAGGGCACCATGGTGCATAAAAACGCACCAGGAGGGCACCATGGTGCATAAAAACGCACCAAGTAGGGCACCAGGGTGCATAAAAACGCACCAGGAGGGCACCAGGGTGCGAAAAACGCACCAGGAGGGCACCATGGTGCATAAAAACGCACCAGGAGGCACCAGGGTGGCATAAACGCACCAGAGGGCACCAGGTGCATAAAAACGCACCAGGAGGGCACCAGGGTGCATAAAAACGCACCAGGAGGGCACCAGGGTGCATAAAAACGCACCAGGAGGGCACCAGGGTGCATAAAAACGCACCAGGAGGGCACCAGGGTGCATAAAAACGCACCAGGAGGGCACCAGGGTGCATAAAAACGCACCAGGAGGGCACCAGGGTGCATAAAAACGCACCAGGAGGGCACCATGGTGCATAAAAACGCACCAGGAGGGCACCAGGGTGCGAAAAACGCACCAAGAGGGCACCATGGTGCATAAAAACGCACCAAGAGGGCACCAGGGTGCATAAAAACGCACCAAGAGGGCACCAGGGTGCATAAAAACGCACCAGGTAGGCACCATGGTGGGCATCAAGAGGCACCAAGGTGGGCACCAAGAGGCACCAAGGTGTGCATCAAGGTGCACCATGGTGGGTATCAAGAGGGACCAAGGTGGGCATCAAGAGGCACCAAGGTGGGTATCAAGAGGGACCAAGGTGGGCATCAAGAGGCACCAAGGTGTGCATCAAGGTGCACCATGGTGGGTAGCAAGAGGCACCAAGGTGGGCACCAAGAGGCACCATGGTGGGCACCAAGAGGCACCAAGGTGGGCATCAAGAGGCACCAAGGTGGGCATCAAGAGGCACCAAGGTGGGCATCAAGAGGCACCAAGGTGTGCATCAAGGTGCACCATGGTGGGCACCAAGAGGCACCAAGGTGGGCACCAAGAGGCACCAAGGTGGGCACCAAGAGGCACCAAGGTGGGCACCAAGAGGCACCAAGGTGGGCATCAAGAGGCACCAAGGTGGGCATCAAGAGGCACCAAGGTGGGCATCAAGAGGCACCAAGGTGTGCATCAAGGTGCACCATGGTGGGCATCAAGAGGCACCAAGGTGGGCACCAAGAGGCACCAAGGTGGGCATCAAGAAGCACCAAGGTGGGTATCAAGAGGCACCAAGGTGGGCATCAAGGTGCACCATGGTGCGATGATTCGGAGAAAAATTCATTATAAATCATTCCCTTGGGGAAATGTAACGAAACTTTGCAGACACATTTGGTGTTATTTTGTGTGAATGCCTGCAAAAAATCAGGTCAAAATTCGATCTCTAGGTGCCTTTTTCTATTTTCCCCGGTTTTTCATAATCTGCCGATTCAAAAATTCATTAAAAATTCATCCCTTGGAGAAAAAATCTAAAACTTTGTGGACGTGAATATATTGTGTTTGTGAGCCTCCCTGCAAAAAATCACGTCAAAATTCGATCTCTAGGTCCCGATATGGACTTATGTCTGCTCAGAAAAAAGGTATCTACTACTACAATTTTGGCTTTTGCATAATAACCTATTATAGGGGGGGGCTGCACCTCACCAACCACGCCCACAGTGGGAGGTGCGGTGCTGCCTTGGGGCCCCTCCCCCATGCTCATGCAAGTCTCCCCTCACTTGTGTGGCTTGGTTTTCCATGGCATTGGGTTGATTGATTCGTCAATTATCCAGAAACCGAATGTTGGCCGACTTCGGCCGAGTCTCGGTGCGTCCCTCGGAAATTTGTGGGCATCGTGGCGTGGCTTATTCTTGCATCAACGATGCATGGGCAGGGTCTATTGGGTGCATTTTCCTTTGTCC
>NW_020874291.1:7509686-7512186 GCF_003935025.1 Abrus precatorius | reverse complement strand
GTTGAGGTGTGAGGAGAGTTATAAAACGGTGAACCAGCGTTGGATTTTTCCAACAACGCGTGCACTTTTTGCAGTGGCAATAGGCATGCGGGCATCATGTTCCTGGAGTTGGTCCCTATGGATATGGTTGTTCTTCCAGTTTGTGATGGTTGCATGTTGACGGGTGACACCACAGTGCCCGCGGTCAACACGAGGATTTTAATGGATGCCACTTGATTCGGTGTCTTGCATGTGATGATAGGGATGGGCAAGGTGATGCCTTAGGCATTATTGAACCTACCCTTGAATGTGTGCTTGGCTAGTGGTTTGCCGCACTCGATCTGAACGACATCCATTAAAATCCCCGACTCTGGGTTATGTGATTGCTTTTGCATGGCATCGTGTAGGCAGTCACATGACTGAGGGAGAAAAAAATTTTACACTCAAAATTTTAACTCGAAACCAATGATGCGTTTGAAGGTGCTGCTGCCTCTCGATATTTTACAACCTTTGAATGTGTCATTGGCTTTTTTATTTATCAAATTTTCTTGGCCGGTTTGATGTCTCGACGTCAAAATCTGGTGTTTTGAAGGTGCTCGGTCCCTCTCGGTAATGTGCTACTTTTGTCATGCCTAGCGAAGCGGGCAAGGCATCACTCGATGTTTCCATATACTTGCTTGCCTATGGTAATGCAAGGGTGTGGTTCGTTTGGTGGTGCTGAGCCTAGCAAAGTGAGGGCGTGTGAGTTGTAATTGGGATGCTTCTGTTGACTGGCTCTATGCATGTGCATCGAACAGTTGGCATGTAACCTTTCTCATTCTTTGCCCTGTGCCATTGTATGGCCTTGGTAGGCACCAAGGTGTGGAAAGGGGCACCAAGGTTTGGCAAGGGGCACTAAGTGGGCACAAGGCAGGCACCAAGGTGTGGCAAGAGGCACCCAGGTAGGCACCAAGGTTTGGCAAGGGGCACTAAGTGGGCACAAGGCAGGCACCAAGGTGTGGCAAGAGGCACCCAGGTAGGCACCAAGGTGTGGCAAGGGGCAGAAGGGGGGCACCATGGTGCAGAAAAACGCACCAGGAGGGCACCAGGGTGCATAAAAATGCACCAAGTAGGCACCATGGTGCAGAAAAACGCACCAGGTAGGCACCATGGTGCAGAAAAACGCACCAGGAGGGCACCAGGGTGCAGAAAAACGCACCAGGAGGGCACCAGGGTGTGAAAAACGAACCAGGAGGGCACCAAGGTGCATAAAAACGCACCAGGAGGGCACCAGGGTGCGAAAAACGCACCAGGAGGGCACCATGGTGCATAAAAACGCACCAGGAGGGCACCAGGGTGCGAAAAACGCACCAGGGTGCGAAAAACGCACCAGGAGGGCACCATGGTGCATAAAAACGCACCACGGAGGCACCAGGGTGCATAAAAACGCACCAGGAGGGCACCAGGGTGCGAAAAACGCACCAGGAGGGCACCATGGTGCATAAAAACGCACCAGGAGGGCACCAGGGTGCGAAAAACGCACCAGGAGGGCACCATGGTGCATAAAAACGCACCACGGAGGCACCAGGGTGCATAAAAACGCACCAGGAGGGCACCAGGGTGCGAAAAACGCACCAGGAGGGCACCATGGTGCATAAAAACGCACCAGGTAGGCACCAGGGTGCATAAAAACGCACCAGGAGGGCACCATGGTGCATAAAAACGCACCAAGTAGGCACCAGGGTGCATAAAAACGCACCAGGAGGGCACCAGGGTGCGAAAAACGCACCAGGAGGGCACCATGGTGCATAAAAACGCACCAGGAGGGCACCATGGTGCATAAAAACGCACCAAGTAGGCACCAGGGTGCATAAAAACGCACCAGGAGGGCACCAGGGTGCGAAAAACGCACCAGGAGGGCACCATGGTGCATAAAAACGCACCAGGTAGGCACCAGGGTGGGCATGAAGAGGCACCATGATGGGCACCAAGAGGCATAAAAACGCACCAGGAGGGCACCAGGGTGCGAAAAACGCACCAGGAGGGCACCATGGTGCATAAAAACGCACCAGGAGGGCACCAGGGTGCATAAAAACGCACCAGGAGGGCACCAGGGTGCATAAAAACACACCAGGAGGGCACCATGGTGCATAAAAACGCACCAGGAGGGCACCAGGGTGCGAAAAACGCACCAAGAGGGCACCATGGTGCATAAAAACGCACCAAGAGGGCACCAGGGTGCATAAAAACGCACCAAGAGGGCACCAGGGTGCATAAAAACGCACCAGGTAGGCACCATGGTGGGCATCAAGAGGCACCAAGGTGGGCACCAAGGTGTGCATCAAGGTGCACCATGGTGGGTATCAAGAGGGACCAAGGTGGGCATCAAGAGGCACCAAGGTGGGTATCAAGAGGGACCAAGGTGGGCATCAAGAGGCACCAAGGTGTGCATCAAGGTGCACCATGGTGGGTAGCAAGAGGCACCAAGGTGGGCACCAAGAGGCACCATGGTGGGCACCAAGAGGCACCAAGGTGGGCATCA
>NW_020874291.1:7457186-7459686 GCF_003935025.1 Abrus precatorius | reverse complement strand
GCACCATGGTGCATAAAAACGCACCAGGAGGGCACCAGGGTGCATAAAAACGCACCAGGAGGGCACCAGGGTGCATAAAAACGCACCAGGAGGGCACCAGGGTGCGAAAAACGCACCAGGAGGGCACCATGGTGCATAAAAACGCACCAAGTAGGCACCAGGGTGCATAAAAACGCACCAGGAGGGCACCAGGGTGCATAAAAACGCACCAGGAGGGCACCAGGGTGCATAAAAACGCACCAGGAGGGCACCAGGGTGCGAAAAACGCACCAAGAGGGCACCATGGTGCATAAAAACGCACCAAGAGGGCACCATGGTGCGAAAAACGCACCAAGAGGGCACCATGGTGCATAAAAACGCACCAAGAGGGCACCAGGGTGCGAAAAACGCACCAGGAGGGCACCATGGTGCATAAAAACGCACCAGGAGGGCACCATGGTGCATAAAAACGCACCAGGAGGGCACCATGGTGCATAAAAACGCACCAGGAGGGCACCATGGTGCATAAAAACGCACCAAGTAGGCACCAGGGTGCAGAAAAACGCACCAGGAGGGCACCAGGGTGCGAAAAACGCACCAGGTAGGCACCATGGTGCAGAAAAACGCACCAGGTAGGCACCATGGTGCAGAAAAACGCACCAGGAGGGCACCAGGGTGCAGAAAAACGCACCAGGAGGGCACCATGGTGCATAAAAACGCACCAAGTAGGCACCAGGGTGCATAAAAACGCACCAGGAGGGCACCAGGGTGCGAAAAACGCACCAGGTAGGCACCATGGTGCATAAAAACGCACCAGGAGGGCACCATGGTGCATAAAAACGCACCAGGAGGGCACCAGGGTGCGAAAAACGCACCAGGAGGGCACCATGGTGCATAAAAACGCACCAGGAGGGCACCAGGGTGCATAAAAACGCACCAGGAGGGCACCATGGTGCATAAAAACGCACCAGGAGGGCACCAGGGTGCGAAAAACGCACCAGGAGGGCACCATGGTGCATAAAAACGCACCAGGAGGGCACCAGGGTGCATAAAAACGCACCAGGAGGGCACCAGGGTGCATAAAAACGCACCAGGAGGGCACCAGGGTGCGAAAAACGCACCAGGAGGGCACCATGGTGCATAAAAACGCACCAAGTAGGCACCAGGGTGCATAAAAACGCACCAGGAGGGCACCAGGGTGCATAAAAACGCACCAGGAGGGCACCAGGGTGCGAAAAACGCACCAAGAGGGCACCATGGTGCATAAAAACGCACCAAGAGGGCACCATGGTGCGAAAAACGCACCAAGAGGGCACCATGGTGCATAAAAACGCACCAAGAGGGCACCAGGGTGCGAAAAACGCACCAGGAGGGCACCATGGTGCATAAAAACGCACCAGGAGGGCACCATGGTGCATAAAAACGCACCAGGAGGGCACCATGGTGCATAAAAACGCACCAGGAGGGCACCATGGTGCATAAAAACGCACCAAGTAGGCACCAGGGTGCATAAAAACGCACCAGGAGGGCACCAGGGTGCATAAAAACGCACCAGGAGGGCACCAGGGTGCGAAAAACGCACCAAGTAGGCACCATGGTGCATAAAAACGCACCAGGAGGGCACCAGGGTGCATAAAAACGCACCAGGAGGGCACCAGGGTGCATAAAAACGCACCAGGTAAGGTAGGCACCAGGGTGGGCATGAAGAGGCACCATGATGGGCACCAAGAGGCACCAAGGTGGGCATCAAGGTGCACCATGGTGGGCATCAAGAGGCACCAAGGTGGGCACCAAGAGGCACCAAGGTGCACCATGGTGGGTATCAAGAGGGACCAAGGTGGGCATCAAGAGGCACCAAGGTGTGCATGAAGGTGCACCATGGTGGGCACCAAGAGGCACCATGGTGGGCACCAAGAGGCACCAAGGTGGGTATCAAGAGGCACCAAGGTGGGCATCAAGAGGCACCAAGGTGGGCATCAAGAGGCACCAAGGTGTGCATCAAGGTGCACCATGGTGGGCACCAAGAGGCACCATGGTGGGCACCAAGAGGCACCATGGTGGGTAGCAAGAGGCACCAAGGTGGGCACCAAGAGGCACCAAGGTGGGTATCAAGAGGCACCAAGGTGGGCATCAAGAGGCACCAAGGTGGGTATCAAGAGGCACCAAGGTGGGCATCAAGAGGCACCAAGGTGTGCATCAAGGTGCACCATGGTGGGCATCAAGAGGCACCAAGGTGGGCACCAAGAGGCACCAAGAGGCACCAAGGTGTGCATCAAGGTGCACCATGGTGGGCATCAAGAGGCACCAAGGTGGGCACCAAGAGGCACCAAGAGGCACCAAGGTGGGTATCAAGAAGCACCAAGGTGGGTATCAAGAGGCACCAAGGTGGGCATCAAGGTGCACCATGGTGCGATGATTCGGAGAAAAATTCATTATAAATCATTCCCTTGGGGAAATGTAACGAAACTTTGCAGACACATTTGGTGTTATTTTGTGTGAATGCCTGCAAAAAATCAGGTCA
>NW_020874291.1:7442186-7444686 GCF_003935025.1 Abrus precatorius | reverse complement strand
AACGCACCAGGAGGGCACCAGGGTGCATAAAAACGCACCAGGAGGGCACCAGGGTGCGAAAAACGCACCAAGAGGGCACCATGGTGCATAAAAACGCACCAAGAGGGCACCATGGTGCGAAAAACGCACCAAGAGGGCACCATGGTGCATAAAAACGCACCAAGAGGGCACCAGGGTGCGAAAAACGCACCAGGAGGGCACCATGGTGCATAAAAACGCACCAGGAGGGCACCATGGTGCATAAAAACGCACCAGGAGGGCACCATGGTGCATAAAAACGCACCAGGAGGGCACCATGGTGCATAAAAACGCACCAAGTAGGCACCAGGGTGCAGAAAAACGCACCAGGAGGGCACCAGGGTGCGAAAAACGCACCAGGTAGGCACCATGGTGCAGAAAAACGCACCAGGTAGGCACCATGGTGCAGAAAAACGCACCAGGAGGGCACCAGGGTGCAGAAAAACGCACCAGGAGGGCACCATGGTGCATAAAAACGCACCAAGTAGGCACCAGGGTGCATAAAAACGCACCAGGAGGGCACCAGGGTGCGAAAAACGCACCAGGTAGGCACCATGGTGCATAAAAACGCACCAGGAGGGCACCATGGTGCATAAAAACGCACCAGGAGGGCACCAGGGTGCGAAAAACGCACCAGGAGGGCACCATGGTGCATAAAAACGCACCAGGAGGGCACCAGGGTGCATAAAAACGCACCAGGAGGGCACCATGGTGCATAAAAACGCACCAGGAGGGCACCAGGGTGCGAAAAACGCACCAGGAGGGCACCATGGTGCATAAAAACGCACCAGGAGGGCACCAGGGTGCATAAAAACGCACCAGGAGGGCACCAGGGTGCATAAAAACGCACCAGGAGGGCACCAGGGTGCGAAAAACGCACCAGGAGGGCACCATGGTGCATAAAAACGCACCAAGTAGGCACCAGGGTGCATAAAAACGCACCAGGAGGGCACCAGGGTGCATAAAAACGCACCAGGAGGGCACCAGGGTGCGAAAAACGCACCAAGAGGGCACCATGGTGCATAAAAACGCACCAAGAGGGCACCATGGTGCGAAAAACGCACCAAGAGGGCACCATGGTGCGAAAAACGCACCAAGAGGGCACCATGGTGCATAAAAACGCACCATGAGGGCACCAGGGTGCGAAAAACGCACCAGGAGGGCACCATGGTGCATAAAAACGCACCAGGAGGGCACCATGGTGCATAAAAACGCACCAGGAGGGCACCATGGTGCATAAAAACGCACCAAGTAGGCACCAGGGTGCATAAAAACGCACCAGGAGGGCACCAGGGTGCATAAAAACGCACCAGGAGGGCACCAGGGTGCGAAAAACGCACCAAGTAGGCACCATGGTGCATAAAAACGCACCAGGAGGGCACCAGGGTGCATAAAAACGCACCAGGAGGGCACCAGGGTGCATAAAAACGCACCAGGAGGGCACCAGGGTGCATAAAAACGCACCAGGTAGGCACCAGGGTGGGCATGAAGAGGCACCATGATGGGCACCAAGAGGCACCAAGGTGGGCATCAAGGTGCACCATGGTGGGCATCAAGAGGCACCAAGGTGGGCACCAAGAGGCACCAAGGTGCACCATGGTGGGTATCAAGAGGGACCAAGGTGGGCATCAAGAGGCACCAAGGTGTGCATGAAGGTGCACCATGGTGGGCACCAAGAGGCACCATGGTGGGCACCAAGAGGCACCAAGGTGGGTATCAAGAGGCACCAAGGTGGGCATCAAGAGGCACCAAGGTGGGCATCAAGAGGCACCAAGGTGTGCATCAAGGTGCACCATGGTGGGCACCAAGAGGCACCATGGTGGGCACCAAGAGGCACCATGGTGGGTAGCAAGAGGCACCAAGGTGGGCACCAAGAGGCACCAAGGTGGGTATCAAGAGGCACCAAGGTGGGCATCAAGAGGCACCAAGGTGGGTATCAAGAGGCACCAAGGTGGGCATCAAGAGGCACCAAGGTGTGCATCAAGGTGCACCATGGTGGGCATCAAGAGGCACCAAGGTGGGCACCAAGAGGCACCAAGAGGCACCAAGGTGTGCATCAAGGTGCACCATGGTGGGCATCAAGAGGCACCAAGGTGGGCACCAAGAGGCACCAAGAGGCACCAAGGTGGGTATCAAGAAGCACCAAGGTGGGTATCAAGAGGCACCAAGGTGGGCATCAAGGTGCACCATGGTGCGATGATTCGGAGAAAAATTCATTATAAATCATTCCCTTGGGGAAATGTAACGAAACTTTGCAGACACATTTGGTGTTATTTTGTGTGAATGCCTGCAAAAAATCAGGTCAAAATTCGATCTCTAGGTGCCTTTTTCTATTTTCCCCGGTTTTTCATAATCTGCCGATTCAAAAATTCATTAAAAATTCATCCCTTGGAGAAAAAATCTAAAACTTTGTGGACGTGAATATATTGTGTTTGTGAGCCTCCCTGCAAAAAATCACGTCAAAATTCGATCTCTAGGTCCC
>NW_020874291.1:7429686-7432186 GCF_003935025.1 Abrus precatorius | reverse complement strand
AGTAGGCACCAGGGTGCATAAAAACGCACCAGGAGGGCACCAGGGTGCATAAAAACGCACCAGGAGGGCACCAGGGTGCATAAAAACGCACCAGGAGGGCACCAGGGTGCGAAAAACGCACCAAGAGGGCACCATGGTGCATAAAAACGCACCAAGAGGGCACCATGGTGCGAAAAACGCACCAAGAGGGCACCATGGTGCATAAAAACGCACCAAGAGGGCACCAGGGTGCGAAAAACGCACCAGGAGGGCACCATGGTGCATAAAAACGCACCAGGAGGGCACCATGGTGCATAAAAACGCACCAGGAGGGCACCATGGTGCATAAAAACGCACCAGGAGGGCACCATGGTGCATAAAAACGCACCAAGTAGGCACCAGGGTGCAGAAAAACGCACCAGGAGGGCACCAGGGTGCGAAAAACGCACCAGGTAGGCACCATGGTGCAGAAAAACGCACCAGGTAGGCACCATGGTGCAGAAAAACGCACCAGGAGGGCACCAGGGTGCAGAAAAACGCACCAGGAGGGCACCATGGTGCATAAAAACGCACCAAGTAGGCACCAGGGTGCATAAAAACGCACCAGGAGGGCACCAGGGTGCGAAAAACGCACCAGGTAGGCACCATGGTGCATAAAAACGCACCAGGAGGGCACCATGGTGCATAAAAACGCACCAGGAGGGCACCAGGGTGCGAAAAACGCACCAGGAGGGCACCATGGTGCATAAAAACGCACCAGGAGGGCACCAGGGTGCATAAAAACGCACCAGGAGGGCACCATGGTGCATAAAAACGCACCAGGAGGGCACCAGGGTGCGAAAAACGCACCAGGAGGGCACCATGGTGCATAAAAACGCACCAGGAGGGCACCAGGGTGCATAAAAACGCACCAGGAGGGCACCAGGGTGCATAAAAACGCACCAGGAGGGCACCAGGGTGCGAAAAACGCACCAGGAGGGCACCATGGTGCATAAAAACGCACCAAGTAGGCACCAGGGTGCATAAAAACGCACCAGGAGGGCACCAGGGTGCATAAAAACGCACCAGGAGGGCACCAGGGTGCGAAAAACGCACCAAGAGGGCACCATGGTGCATAAAAACGCACCAAGAGGGCACCATGGTGCGAAAAACGCACCAAGAGGGCACCATGGTGCGAAAAACGCACCAAGAGGGCACCATGGTGCATAAAAACGCACCATGAGGGCACCAGGGTGCGAAAAACGCACCAGGAGGGCACCATGGTGCATAAAAACGCACCAGGAGGGCACCATGGTGCATAAAAACGCACCAGGAGGGCACCATGGTGCATAAAAACGCACCAAGTAGGCACCAGGGTGCATAAAAACGCACCAGGAGGGCACCAGGGTGCATAAAAACGCACCAGGAGGGCACCAGGGTGCGAAAAACGCACCAAGTAGGCACCATGGTGCATAAAAACGCACCAGGAGGGCACCAGGGTGCATAAAAACGCACCAGGAGGGCACCAGGGTGCATAAAAACGCACCAGGAGGGCACCAGGGTGCATAAAAACGCACCAGGTAGGCACCAGGGTGGGCATGAAGAGGCACCATGATGGGCACCAAGAGGCACCAAGGTGGGCATCAAGGTGCACCATGGTGGGCATCAAGAGGCACCAAGGTGGGCACCAAGAGGCACCAAGGTGCACCATGGTGGGTATCAAGAGGGACCAAGGTGGGCATCAAGAGGCACCAAGGTGTGCATGAAGGTGCACCATGGTGGGCACCAAGAGGCACCATGGTGGGCACCAAGAGGCACCAAGGTGGGTATCAAGAGGCACCAAGGTGGGCATCAAGAGGCACCAAGGTGGGCATCAAGAGGCACCAAGGTGTGCATCAAGGTGCACCATGGTGGGCACCAAGAGGCACCATGGTGGGCACCAAGAGGCACCATGGTGGGTAGCAAGAGGCACCAAGGTGGGCACCAAGAGGCACCAAGGTGGGTATCAAGAGGCACCAAGGTGGGCATCAAGAGGCACCAAGGTGGGTATCAAGAGGCACCAAGGTGGGCATCAAGAGGCACCAAGGTGTGCATCAAGGTGCACCATGGTGGGCATCAAGAGGCACCAAGGTGGGCACCAAGAGGCACCAAGAGGCACCAAGGTGTGCATCAAGGTGCACCATGGTGGGCATCAAGAGGCACCAAGGTGGGCACCAAGAGGCACCAAGAGGCACCAAGGTGGGTATCAAGAAGCACCAAGGTGGGTATCAAGAGGCACCAAGGTGGGCATCAAGGTGCACCATGGTGCGATGATTCGGAGAAAAATTCATTATAAATCATTCCCTTGGGGAAATGTAACGAAACTTTGCAGACACATTTGGTGTTATTTTGTGTGAATGCCTGCAAAAAATCAGGTCAAAATTCGATCTCTAGGTGCCTTTTTCTATTTTCCCCGGTTTTTCATAATCTGCCGATTCAAAAATTCATTAAAAATTCATCCCTTGGAGAAAAAATCTAAAACTTTGTGGACGTGAATATATTG
>NW_020874291.1:7397186-7399686 GCF_003935025.1 Abrus precatorius | reverse complement strand
TGCATAAAAACGCACCAGGAGGGCACCAGGGTGCGAAAAACGCACCAGGAGGGCACCATGGTGCATAAAAACGCACCAAGTAGGCACCAGGGTGCATAAAAACGCACCAGGAGGGCACCAGGGTGCATAAAAACGCACCAGGAGGGCACCAGGGTGCGAAAAACGCACCAAGAGGGCACCATGGTGCGAAAAACGCACCAAGAGGGCACCATGGTGCATAAAAACGCACCAGGAGGGCACCAGGGTGCATAAAAACGCACCAGGAGGGCACCAGGGTGCATAAAAACGCACCAGGAGGGCACCAGGGTGCGAAAAACGCACCAGGAGGGCACCATGGTGCATAAAAACGCACCAAGTAGGCACCAGGGTGCATAAAAACGCACCAGGAGGGCACCAGGGTGCATAAAAACGCACCAGGAGGGCACCAGGGTGCATAAAAACGCACCAGGAGGGCACCAGGGTGCGAAAAACGCACCAAGAGGGCACCATGGTGCATAAAAACGCACCAAGAGGGCACCATGGTGCGAAAAACGCACCAAGAGGGCACCATGGTGCATAAAAACGCACCAAGAGGGCACCAGGGTGCGAAAAACGCACCAGGAGGGCACCATGGTGCATAAAAACGCACCAGGAGGGCACCATGGTGCATAAAAACGCACCAGGAGGGCACCATGGTGCATAAAAACGCACCAGGAGGGCACCATGGTGCATAAAAACGCACCAAGTAGGCACCAGGGTGCAGAAAAACGCACCAGGAGGGCACCAGGGTGCGAAAAACGCACCAGGTAGGCACCATGGTGCAGAAAAACGCACCAGGTAGGCACCATGGTGCAGAAAAACGCACCAGGAGGGCACCAGGGTGCAGAAAAACGCACCAGGAGGGCACCATGGTGCATAAAAACGCACCAAGTAGGCACCAGGGTGCATAAAAACGCACCAGGAGGGCACCAGGGTGCGAAAAACGCACCAGGTAGGCACCATGGTGCATAAAAACGCACCAGGAGGGCACCATGGTGCATAAAAACGCACCAGGAGGGCACCAGGGTGCGAAAAACGCACCAGGAGGGCACCATGGTGCATAAAAACGCACCAGGAGGGCACCAGGGTGCATAAAAACGCACCAGGAGGGCACCATGGTGCATAAAAACGCACCAGGAGGGCACCAGGGTGCGAAAAACGCACCAGGAGGGCACCATGGTGCATAAAAACGCACCAGGAGGGCACCAGGGTGCATAAAAACGCACCAGGAGGGCACCAGGGTGCATAAAAACGCACCAGGAGGGCACCAGGGTGCGAAAAACGCACCAGGAGGGCACCATGGTGCATAAAAACGCACCAAGTAGGCACCAGGGTGCATAAAAACGCACCAGGAGGGCACCAGGGTGCATAAAAACGCACCAGGAGGGCACCAGGGTGCGAAAAACGCACCAAGAGGGCACCATGGTGCATAAAAACGCACCAAGAGGGCACCATGGTGCGAAAAACGCACCAAGAGGGCACCATGGTGCGAAAAACGCACCAAGAGGGCACCATGGTGCATAAAAACGCACCATGAGGGCACCAGGGTGCGAAAAACGCACCAGGAGGGCACCATGGTGCATAAAAACGCACCAGGAGGGCACCATGGTGCATAAAAACGCACCAGGAGGGCACCATGGTGCATAAAAACGCACCAAGTAGGCACCAGGGTGCATAAAAACGCACCAGGAGGGCACCAGGGTGCATAAAAACGCACCAGGAGGGCACCAGGGTGCGAAAAACGCACCAAGTAGGCACCATGGTGCATAAAAACGCACCAGGAGGGCACCAGGGTGCATAAAAACGCACCAGGAGGGCACCAGGGTGCATAAAAACGCACCAGGAGGGCACCAGGGTGCATAAAAACGCACCAGGTAGGCACCAGGGTGGGCATGAAGAGGCACCATGATGGGCACCAAGAGGCACCAAGGTGGGCATCAAGGTGCACCATGGTGGGCATCAAGAGGCACCAAGGTGGGCACCAAGAGGCACCAAGGTGCACCATGGTGGGTATCAAGAGGGACCAAGGTGGGCATCAAGAGGCACCAAGGTGTGCATGAAGGTGCACCATGGTGGGCACCAAGAGGCACCATGGTGGGCACCAAGAGGCACCAAGGTGGGTATCAAGAGGCACCAAGGTGGGCATCAAGAGGCACCAAGGTGGGCATCAAGAGGCACCAAGGTGTGCATCAAGGTGCACCATGGTGGGCACCAAGAGGCACCATGGTGGGCACCAAGAGGCACCATGGTGGGTAGCAAGAGGCACCAAGGTGGGCACCAAGAGGCACCAAGGTGGGTATCAAGAGGCACCAAGGTGGGCATCAAGAGGCACCAAGGTGGGTATCAAGAGGCACCAAGGTGGGCATCAAGAGGCACCAAGGTGTGCATCAAGGTGCACCATGGTGGGCATCAAGAGGCACCAAGGTGGGCACCAAGAGGCACCAAGAGGCACCAAGGTGTGCATCAAGGTGCACCATGGTGG
>NW_020874291.1:7360345-7362845 GCF_003935025.1 Abrus precatorius | reverse complement strand
ATGGTGCATAAAAACGCACCAGGAGGGCACCAGGGTGCATAAAAACGCACCAGGAGGGCACCAGGGTGCATAAAAACGCACCAGGAGGGCACCAGGGTGCATAAAAACGCACCAGGAGGGCACCAGGGTGCATAAAAACGCACCAGGGCACCAGGAGGCACCATGGTGCATAAAAACGCACCAAGAGGCACCAGGGTGCATAAAAACGCACCAGGAGGGCACCAGGGTGCATAAAAACGCACCAGGAGGGCACCAGGGTGCGAAAAACGCACCAAGAGGGCACCATGGTGCATAAAAACGCACCAAGAGGGCACCATGGTGCGAAAAACGCACCAAGAGGGCACCATGGTGCAAAAAACGCACCAAGAGGGCACCAGGTGCAAAAACGCACCAGGAGGGCACCATGGTGCATAAAAACGCACCAGGAGGGCACCATGGTGCATAAAAACGCACCAGGAGGGCACCATGGTGCATAAAAACGCACCAGGAGGGCACCATGGTGCATAAAAACGCACCAAGTAGGCACCAGGGTGCATAAAAACGCACCAGGAGGGCACCAGGGTGCATAAAAACGCACCAGGAGGGCACCAGGGTGCATAAAAACGCACCAAGTAGGCACCAGGGTGCATAAAAACGCACCAGGAGGGCACCAGGGTGCATAAAAACGCACCAGGAGGGCACCAGGGTGCATAAAAACGCACCAGGAGGGCACCAGGGTGCATAAAAACGCACCAGGTAGGCACCAGGGTGGGCATGAAGAGGCACCATGATGGGCACCAAGAGGCACCAAGGTGGGCATCAAGGTGCACCATGGTGGGCATCAAGAGGCACCAAGGTGGGCACCAAGAGGCACCAAGGTGCACCATGGTGGGTATCAAGAGGGACCAAGGTGGGCATCAAGAGGCACCAAGGTGTGCATGAAGGTGCACCATGGTGGGCACCAAGAGGCACCATGGTGGGCACCAAGAGGCACCAAGGTGGGTATCAAGAGGCACCAAGGTGGGCATCAAGAGGCACCAAGGTGGGCATCAAGAGGCACCAAGGTGTGCATCAAGGTGCACCATGGTGGGCACCAAGAGGCACCATGGTGGGCACCAAGAGGCACCATGGTGGGTAGCAAGAGGCACCAAGGTGGGCACCAAGAGGCACCAAGGTGGGTATCAAGAGGCACCAAGGTGGGCATCAAGAGGCACCAAGGTGGGTATCAAGAGGCACCAAGGTGGGCATCAAGAGGCACCAAGGTGTGCATCAAGGTGCACCATGGTGGGCATCAAGAGGCACCAAGGTGGGCACCAAGAGGCACCAAGAGGCACCAAGGTGTGCATCAAGGTGCACCATGGTGGGCATCAAGAGGCACCAAGGTGGGCACCAAGAGGCACCAAGAGGCACCAAGGTGGGTATCAAGAAGCACCAAGGTGGGTATCAAGAGGCACCAAGGTGGGCATCAAGGTGCACCATGGTGCGATGATTCGGAGAAAAATTCATTATAAATCATTCCCTTGGGGAAATGTAACGAAACTTTGCAGACACATTTGGTGTTATTTTGTGTGAATGCCTGCAAAAAATCAGGTCAAAATTCGATCTCTAGGTGCCTTTTTCTATTTTCCCCGGTTTTTCATAATCTGCCGATTCAAAAATTCATTAAAAATTCATCCCTTGGAGAAAAAATCTAAAACTTTGTGGACGTGAATATATTGTGTTTGTGAGCCTCCCTGCAAAAAATCACGTCAAAATTCGATCTCTAGGTCCCGATATGGACTTATGTCTGCTCAGAAAAAAGGTATCTACTACTACAATTTTGGCTTTTGCATAATAACCTATTATAGGGGGGGCTGCACCTCACCAACCACGCCCACAGTGGGAGGTGCGGTGCTGCCTTGGGGCCCCTCCCCCATGCTCATGCAAGTCTCCCCTCACTTGTGTGGCTTGGTTTTCCATGGCATTGGGTTTATTGATTCGTCAATTATCCAGAAACCGAATGTTGGCCGACTTCGGCCGAGTCTCGGTGCGTCCCTCGGAAATTTGTGGGCATCGTGGCGTGGCTTATTCTTGCATCAACGATGCATGGGCAGGGTCTATTGGGTGCATTTTCCTTTGTCCCTCTCGATTTTAAGTGCTCCCGGGTGACTTTGTTCTTGTTGAGGTGTGAGGAGAGTTATAAAACGGTGAACCAGCGTTGGATTTTTCCAACAACGCGTGCACTTTTTGCAGTGGCAATAGGCATGCGGGCATCATGTTCCTGGAGTTGGTCCCTATGGATATGGTTGTTCTTCCAGTTTGTGATGGTTGCATGTTGACGGGTGACACCACAGTGCCCGCGGTCAACACGAGGATTTTAATGGATGCCACTTGGCTCGGTGTCTTGCATGTGATGATAGGGATGGGCAAGGTGATGCCTTAGGCATTATTGAACCTACCCTTGAATGTGTGCTTGGCTGGTGGTTTGCCGCACTCGATCTGAACGACATCCATTAAAATCCCCGACTCTGGGTTATGTGAT
>NW_020874291.1:7263712-7266212 GCF_003935025.1 Abrus precatorius | reverse complement strand
ACCAGGGTGCGAAAAACGCACCAGGAGGGCACCATGGTGCATAAAAACGCACCAGGAGGGCACCAGGGTGCATAAAAACGCACCAGGAGGGCACCAGGGTGCATAAAAACGCACCAGGAGGGCACCAGGTGCAAAAAAAAAAAAAAAAAAAAATAAAAAACGCACCAGGAGGGCACCAGGGTGCATAAAAACGCACCAGGAGGGCACCAGGGTGCGAAAAACGCACCAGGAGGGCACCATGGTGCATAAAAACGCACCAGAGGCACCAGGTGCAAAAAACGCACCAGGAGGGCACCATGGTGCATAAAAACGCACCAGGAGGGCACCAGGGTGCGAAAAAACGCACCAGGAGGGCACCATGGTGCATAAAAACGCACCAGGAGGGCACCAGGGTGCATAAAAACGCACCAGGAGGGCACCATGGTGCATAAAAACGCACCAGGAGGGCACCAGGGTGCGAAAAAACGCACCAGGAGGGCACCATGGTGCATAAAAACGCACCAGGAGGGCACCAGGGTGCATAAAAACGCACCAGGAGGGCACCAGGGTGCATAAAAACGCACCAGGAGGGCACCAGGGTGCGAAAAAACGCACCAGGAGGGCACCATGGTGCATAAAAACGCACCAAGTAGGCACCAGGGTGCATAAAAACGCACCAGGAGGGCACCAGGGTGCATAAAAACGCACCAGGAGGGCACCAGGGTGCGAAAAACGCACCAAGAGGGCACCATGGTGCGAAAAACGCACCAAGAGGGCACCATGGTGCATAAAAACGCACCAGGAGGGCACCAGGGTGCATAAAAACGCACCAGGAGGGCACCAGGGTGCATAAAAACGCACCAGGAGGGCACCAGGGTGCGAAAAACGCACCAGGAGGGCACCATGGTGCATAAAAACGCACCAAGTAGGCACCAGGGTGCATAAAAACGCACCAGGAGGGCACCAGGGTGCATAAAAACGCACCAGGAGGGCACCAGGGTGCATAAAAACGCACCAGGAGGGCACCAGGGTGCGAAAAACGCACCAAGAGGGCACCATGGTGCATAAAAACGCACCAAGAGGGCACCATGGTGCGAAAAACGCACCAAGAGGGCACCATGGTGCATAAAAACGCACCAAGAGGGCACCAGGGTGCGAAAAACGCACCAGGAGGGCACCATGGTGCATAAAAACGCACCAGGAGGGCACCATGGTGCATAAAAACGCACCAGGAGGGCACCATGGTGCATAAAAACGCACCAGGAGGGCACCATGGTGCATAAAAACGCACCAAGTAGGCACCAGGGTGCAGAAAAACGCACCAGGAGGGCACCAGGGTGCGAAAAACGCACCAGGTAGGCACCATGGTGCAGAAAAACGCACCAGGTAGGCACCATGGTGCAGAAAAACGCACCAGGAGGGCACCAGGGTGCAGAAAAACGCACCAGGAGGGCACCATGGTGCATAAAAACGCACCAAGTAGGCACCAGGGTGCATAAAAACGCACCAGGAGGGCACCAGGGTGCGAAAAACGCACCAGGTAGGCACCATGGTGCATAAAAACGCACCAGGAGGGCACCATGGTGCATAAAAACGCACCAGGAGGGCACCAGGGTGCGAAAAACGCACCAGGAGGGCACCATGGTGCATAAAAACGCACCAGGAGGGCACCAGGGTGCATAAAAACGCACCAGGAGGGCACCATGGTGCATAAAAACGCACCAGGAGGGCACCAGGGTGCGAAAAACGCACCAGGAGGGCACCATGGTGCATAAAAACGCACCAGGAGGGCACCAGGGTGCATAAAAACGCACCAGGAGGGCACCAGGGTGCATAAAAACGCACCAGGAGGGCACCAGGGTGCGAAAAACGCACCAGGAGGGCACCATGGTGCATAAAAACGCACCAAGTAGGCACCAGGGTGCATAAAAACGCACCAGGAGGGCACCAGGGTGCATAAAAACGCACCAGGAGGGCACCAGGGTGCGAAAAACGCACCAAGAGGGCACCATGGTGCATAAAAACGCACCAAGAGGGCACCATGGTGCGAAAAACGCACCAAGAGGGCACCATGGTGCGAAAAACGCACCAAGAGGGCACCATGGTGCATAAAAACGCACCAGGAGGGCACCAGGGTGCAAAAAAACGCACCAGGAGGGCACCATGGTGCATAAAAACGCACCAGGAGGGCACCATGGTGCATAAAAACGCACCAGGAGGGCACCATGGTGCATAAAAACGCACCAAGTAGGCACCAGGGTGCATAAAAACGCACCAGGAGGGCACCAGGGTGCATAAAAACGCACCAGGAGGGCACCAGGGTGCGAAAAACGCACCAAGTAGGCACCATGGTGCATAAAAACGCACCAGGAGGGCACCAGGGTGCATAAAAACGCACCAGGAGGGCACCAGGGTGCATAAAAACGCACCAGGAGGGCACCAGGGTGCATAAAAACGCACCAGGTAGGCACCAGGGTGGGCATGAAGAGGCACCATGATGGGCACCAAGAGGCACCAAGGT
>NW_020874291.1:7251212-7253712 GCF_003935025.1 Abrus precatorius | reverse complement strand
CAAGAGGGCACCATGGTGCATAAAAACGCACCAAGAGGGCACCAGGGTGCGAAAAACGCACCAGGAGGGCACCATGGTGCATAAAAACGCACCAGGAGGGCACCATGGTGCATAAAAACGCACCAGGAGGGCACCATGGTGCATAAAAACGCACCAGGAGGGCACCATGGTGCATAAAAACGCACCAAGTAGGCACCAGGGTGCAGAAAAACGCACCAGGAGGGCACCAGGGTGCGAAAAACGCACCAGGTAGGCACCATGGTGCAGAAAAACGCACCAGGTAGGCACCATGGTGCAGAAAAACGCACCAGGAGGGCACCAGGGTGCAGAAAAACGCACCAGGAGGGCACCATGGTGCATAAAAACGCACCAAGTAGGCACCAGGGTGCATAAAAACGCACCAGGAGGGCACCAGGGTGCGAAAAACGCACCAGGTAGGCACCATGGTGCATAAAAACGCACCAGGAGGGCACCATGGTGCATAAAAACGCACCAGGAGGGCACCAGGGTGCGAAAAACGCACCAGGAGGGCACCATGGTGCATAAAAACGCACCAGGAGGGCACCAGGGTGCATAAAAACGCACCAGGAGGGCACCATGGTGCATAAAAACGCACCAGGAGGGCACCAGGGTGCGAAAAACGCACCAGGAGGGCACCATGGTGCATAAAAACGCACCAGGAGGGCACCAGGGTGCATAAAAACGCACCAGGAGGGCACCAGGGTGCATAAAAACGCACCAGGAGGGCACCAGGGTGCGAAAAACGCACCAGGAGGGCACCATGGTGCATAAAAACGCACCAAGTAGGCACCAGGGTGCATAAAAACGCACCAGGAGGGCACCAGGGTGCATAAAAACGCACCAGGAGGGCACCAGGGTGCGAAAAACGCACCAAGAGGGCACCATGGTGCATAAAAACGCACCAAGAGGGCACCATGGTGCGAAAAACGCACCAAGAGGGCACCATGGTGCGAAAAACGCACCAAGAGGGCACCATGGTGCATAAAAACGCACCATGAGGGCACCAGGGTGCGAAAAACGCACCAGGAGGGCACCATGGTGCATAAAAACGCACCAGGAGGGCACCATGGTGCATAAAAACGCACCAGGAGGGCACCATGGTGCATAAAAACGCACCAAGTAGGCACCAGGGTGCATAAAAACGCACCAGGAGGGCACCAGGGTGCATAAAAACGCACCAGGAGGCACCAGGGTGCGAAAAACGCACCAAGTAGGCACCATGGTGCATAAAAACGCACCAGGAGGGCACCAGGGTGCATAAAAACGCACCAGGAGGGCACCAGGGTGCATAAAAACGCACCAGGAGGGCACCAGGGTGCATAAAAACGCACCCAGGTAGGCACCAGGGTGGGCATGAAGAGGCACCATGATGGGCACCAAGAGGCACCAAGGTGGGCATCAAGGTGCACCATGGTGGGCATCAAGAGGCACCAAGGTGGGCACCAAGAGGCACCAAGGTGCACCATGGTGGGTATCAAGAGGGACCAAGGTGGGCATCAAGAGGCACCAAGGTGTGCATGAAGGTGCACCATGGTGGGCACCAAGAGGCACCATGGTGGGCACCAAGAGGCACCAAGGTGGGTATCAAGAGGCACCAAGGTGGGCATCAAGAGGCACCAAGGTGGGCATCAAGAGGCACCAAGGTGTGCATCAAGGTGCACCATGGTGGGCACCAAGAGGCACCATGGTGGGCACCAAGAGGCACCATGGTGGGTAGCAAGAGGCACCAAGGTGGGCACCAAGAGGCACCAAGGTGGGTATCAAGAGGCACCAAGGTGGGCATCAAGAGGCACAAGGTGGGTATCAAGAGGCACCAAGGTGGGCATCAAGAGGCACCAAGGTGTGCATCAAGGTGCACCATGGTGGGCATCAAGAGGCACCAAGGTGGGCACCAAGAGGCACCAAGAGGCACCAAGGTGTGCATCAAGGTGCACCATGGTGGGCATCAAGAGGCACCAAGGTGGGCACCAAGAGGCACCAAGAGGCACCAAGGTGGGTATCAAGAAGCACCAAGGTGGGTATCAAGAGGCACCAAGGTGGGCATCAAGGTGCACCATGGTGCGATGATTCGGAGAAAAATTCATTATAAATCATTCCCTTGGGGAAATGTAACGAAACTTTGCAGACACATTTGGTGTTATTTTGTGTGAATGCCTGCAAAAAATCAGGTCAAAATTCGATCTCTAGGTGCCTTTTTCTATTTTCCCCCGGTTTTTCATAATCTGCCGATTCAAAAATTCATTAAAAATTCATCCCTTGGAGAAAAAATCTAAAACTTTGTGGACGTGAATATATTGTGTTTGTGAGCCTCCCTGCAAAAAATCACGTCAAAATTCGATCTCTAGGTCCCGATATGGACTTATGTCTGCTCAGAAAAAAGGTATCTACTACTACAATTTTGGCTTTTGCATAATAACCTATTATAGGGGGGGCTGCACCTCACCAACCACGCCCACAGTGGGAGGTGCGGTGCTGCCTT
>NW_020874291.1:7211274-7213774 GCF_003935025.1 Abrus precatorius | reverse complement strand
CATGTTCCTGGAGTTGGTCCCTATGGATATGGTTGTTCTTCCAGTTTGTGATGGTTGCATGTTGACGGGTGACACCACAGTGCCCGCGGTCAACACGAGGATTTTAATGGATGCCACTTGGCTCGGTGTCTTGCATGTGATGATAGGGATGGGCAAGGTGATGCCTTAGGCATTATTGAACCTACCCTTGAATGTGTGCTTGGCTGGTGGTTTGCCGCACTCGATCTGAACGACATCCATTAAAATCCCCGACTCTGGGTTATGTGATTGCTTTTGCATGGCATCGTGTAGGCAGTCACATGACTGAGGGAGAAAAAAATTTTACACTCAAAATTTTAACTCGAAACCAATGATGCGTTTGAAGGTGCTGCTGCCTCTCGATATTTTACAACCTTTGAATGTGTCATTGGCTTTTTTATTTATCAAATTTTCTTGGCCGGTTTGATGTCTCGACGTCAAAATCTGGTGTTTTGAAGGTGCTCGGTCCCTCTCGGTAATGTGCTACTTTTGTCATGCCTAGCGAAGCGGGCAAGGCATCACTCGATGTTTCCATATACTTGCTTGCCTATGGTAATGCAAGGGTGTGGTTCGTTGGTGGCTGCGAGAAAATAGCGTGGTTGTAATTAGGACTTGCTGAACCATTCGCACAAATCCTGCATGCCGATAGGCAACACAGGAACCAATAATAAGAACCAAGGCCATACAATGGCACAGGGCAAAGAATGAGAAAGGTTACACGCCAACTGTTCGATGCACATGCATAGAGCCAGTCAACAGAAGCATCCCAATTACAACTCACACGCCCTCACTTTGCTAGGCTCAGCACCACCAAACGAACCACACCCTTGCATTACCATAGGCAAGCAAGTATATGGAAACATCGAGTGATGCCTTGCCCGCTTCGCTAGCATGACAAAAGTAGCACATTACCGAGAGGACCGAGCACCTTCAAAACACCAGATTTTGACGTCGAGACATCAAACCGGCCAAGAAAATTTGATAAATAAAAAAGCCAATGACACATTCAAAGGTTGTAAAATATCGAGAGGCAGCAGCACCTTCAAACGCATCATTGGTTTCGAGTTAAAATTTTGAGTGTAAAATTTTTTTCTCCCTCAGTCATGTGACTGCCTACACGATGCCATGCAAAAGCAATCACATAACCCAGAGTCGGGGATTTTAATGGATGTCGTTCAGATCGAGTGCGGCAAACCACCAGCCAAGCACACATTCAAGGGTAGGTTCAATAATGCCTAAGGCATCACCTTGCCCATCCCTATCATCACATGCAAGACACCGAGCCAAGTGGCATCCATTAAAATCCTCGTGTTGACCGCGGGCACTGTGGTGTCACCCGTCAACATGCAACCATCACAAACTGGAAGAACAACCATATCCATAGGGACCAACTCCAGGAACATGATGCCCGCATGCCTATTGCCACTGCAAAAAGTGCACGCGTTGTTGGAAAAATCCAACGCTGGTTCACCGTTTTATAACTCTCCTCACACCTCAACAAGAACAAAGTCACCCGGGAGCACTTAAAATCGAGAGGGACAAAGGAAAATGCACCCAATAGACCCTGCCCATGCATCGTTGATGCAAGAATAAGCCACGCCACGATGCCCACAAATTTCCGAGGGACGCACCGAGACTCGGCCGAAGTCGGCCAACATTCGGTTTCTGGATAATTGACGAATCAATAAACCCAATGCCATGGAAAACCAAGCCACACAAGTGAGGGGAGACTTGCATGAGCATGGGGGAGGGGCCCCAAGGCAGCACCGCACCTCCCACTGTGGGCGTGGTTGGTGAGGTGCAGCCCCCCCTATAATAGGTTATTATGCAAAAGCCAAAATTGTAGTAGTAGATACCTTTTTTCTGAGCAGACATAAGTCCATATCGGGACCTAGAGATCGAATTTTGACGTGATTTTTTGCAGGGAGGCTCACAAACACAATATATTCACGTCCACAAAGTTTTAGATTTTTTCTCCAAGGGATGAATTTTTAATGAATTTTTGAATCGGCAGATTATGAAAAACCGGGGAAAATAGAAAAAGGCACCTAGAGATCGAATTTTGACCTGATTTTTTGCAGGCATTCACACAAAATAACACCAAATGTGTCTGCAAAGTTTCGTTACATTTCCCCAAGGGAATGATTTATAATGAATTTTTCTCCGAATCATCGCACCATGGTGCACCTTGATGCCCACCTTGGTGCCTCTTGATACCCACCTTGGTGCTTCTTGATACCCACCTTGGTGCCTCTTGGTGCCTCTTGGTGCCCACCTTGGTGCCTCTTGATGCCCACCATGGTGCACCTTGATGCACACCTTGGTGCCTCTTGGTGCCTCTTGGTGCCCACCTTGGTGCCTCTTGATGCCCACCATGGTGCACCTTGATGCACACCTTGGTGCCTCTTGATGCCCACCTTGGTGCCTCTTGATACCCACCTTGGTGCCTCTTGATGCCCACCTTGGTGCCTCTTGATACCCA
>NW_020874291.1:7202335-7203749 GCF_003935025.1 Abrus precatorius | reverse complement strand
GACAAAAGTAGCACATTACCAGAGAGACCGAGCACCTTCAAAACACCAGATTTGACGTCGAGACATCAAACCGGCCAAGAAAATTGATAAATAAAAAAGCCAATGACACATTCAAAGGTTGTAAAAATCGAGAAGCAGCAGCACCTTCAAACGCATCATTGGTTCGAGTTAAAATTGAGTTAAAATTTTTCTCCCCAGTCATACTGCCTACACGATGCCATGCAAAAGCAATCACATAACCCAATCGGATTTAATGGATTCGTCAATCATGCGGCAAACCACCAGCCAAGCACACATTCAAGGGTAGGTTCAATAATGCCTAAGGCATCACCTTGCCCATCCCTATCATCACATGCAAGACACCGAGCCAATTGGCATCCATTAAAATCCTCGTGTTGACCGCGGGCACTGTGGTGTCACCCGTCAACATGCAACCATCACAAACTGGAAGAACAACCATATCCATAGGGACCAACTCCAGGAACATGATGCCCGCATGCCTATTGCCACTGCAAAAAGTGCACGCGTTGTTGGAAAAATCCAACGCTGGTTCACCGTTTTATAACTCTCCTCACACCTCAACAAGAACAAAGTCACCCGGGAGCACTTAAAATCGAGAGGGACAAAGGAAAATGCACCCAATAGACCCTGCCCATGCATCGTTGATGCAAGAATAAGCCACGCCACGATGCCCACAAATTTCCGAGGGACGCACCGAGACTCGGCCGAAGTCGGCCAACATTCGGTTTCTGGATAATTGACGAATCAATAAACCCAATGCCATGGAAAACCAAGCCACACAAGTGAGGGGAGACTTGCATGAGCATGGGGAAGGGGCCCCAAGGCAGCACCGCACCTCCCACTGTGGGCGTGGTTGGTGAGGTGCAGCCCCCCCCTATAATAGGTTATTATGCAAAAGCCAAAATTGTAGTAGTAGATACCTTTTTTCTGAGCAGACATAAGTCCATATCGGGACCTAGAGATCGAATTTTGACGTGATTTTTTGCAGGAAGGCTCACAAACACAATATATTCACGTCCACAAAGTTTTAGATTTTTTCTCCAAGGGATGAATTTTTAATGAATTTTTGAATCGGCAGATTATGAAAAACCGGGGAAAATAGAAAAAGGCACCTAGAGATCGAATTTTGACCTGATTTTTTGCAGGCATTCACACAAAATAACACCAAATGTGTCTGCAAAGTTTCGTTACATTTCCCCAAGGAATGATTTATAATGAATTTTTCTCCGAATCATCGCACCATGGTGCACCTTGATGCCCACCTTGGTGCCTCTTGATACCCACCTTGGTGCTTCTTGATACCCACCTTGGTGCCTCTTGGTGCCTCTTGTGCCCACCTTGGTGCCTCTTGATGCCCACCATGGTGCACCTTGATGCACACCTTGGTGCCTCT
>NW_020874291.1:7167335-7172335 GCF_003935025.1 Abrus precatorius | reverse complement strand
ACGCGTTGTTGGAAAAATCCAACGCTGGTTCACCGTTTTATAACTCTCCTCACACCTCAACAAGAACAAAGTCACCCGGGAGCACTTAAAATCGAGAGGGACAAAGGAAAATGCACCCAATAGACCCTGCCCATGCATCGTTGATGCAAGAATAAGCCACGCCACGATGCCCACAAATTTCCGAGGGACGCACCGAGACTCGGCCGAAGTCGGCCAACATTCGGTTTCTGGATAATTGACGAATCAATAAACCCAATGCCATGGAAAACCAAGCCACACAAGTGAGGGGAGACTTGCATGAGCATGGGGGAGGGGCCCCAAGGCAGCACCGCACCTCCCACTGTGGGCGTGGTTGGTGAGGTGCAGCCCCCCCCTATAATAGGTTATTATGCAAAAGCCAAAATTGTAGTAGTAGATACCTTTTTTCTGAGCAGACATAAGTCCATATCGGGACCTAGAGATCGAATTTTGACGTGATTTTTTGCAGGGAGGCTCACAAACACAATATATTCACGTCCACAAAGTTTTAGATTTTTTCTCCAAGGGATGAATTTTTAATGAATTTTTGAATCGGCAGATTATGAAAAACCGGGGAAAATAGAAAAAGGCACCTAGAGATCGAATTTTGACCTGATTTTTTGCAGGCATTCACACAAAATAACACCAAATGTGTCTGCAAAGTTTCGTTACATTTCCCCAAGGGAATGATTTATAATGAATTTTTCTCCGAATCATCGCACCATGGTGCACCTTGATGCCCACCTTGGTGCCTCTTGATACCCACCTTGGTGCTTCTTGATACCCACCTTGGTGCCTCTTGGTGCCTCTTGGTGCCCACCTTGGTGCCTCTTGATGCCCACCATGGTGCACCTTGATGCACACCTTGGTGCCTCTTGGTGCCTCTTGGTGCCCACCTTGGTGCCTCTTGATGCCCACCATGGTGCACCTTGATGCACACCTTGGTGCCTCTTGATGCCCACCTTGGTGCCTCTTGATACCCACCTTGGTGCCTCTTGATGCCCACCTTGGTGCCTCTTGATACCCACCTTGGTGCCTCTTGGTGCCCACCTTGGTGCCTCTTGCTACCCACCATGGTGCCTCTTGGTGCCCACCATGGTGCCTCTTGGTGCCCACCATGGTGCACCTTGATGCACACCTTGGTGCCTCTTGATGCCCACCTTGGTGCCTCTTGATGCCCACCTTGGTGCCTCTTGATACCCACCTTGGTGCCTCTTGGTGCCCACCATGGTGCCTCTTGGTGCCCACCATGGTGCACCTTCATGCACACCTTGGTGCCTCTTGATGCCCACCTTGGTCCCTCTTGATACCCACCATGGTGCACCTTGGTGCCTCTTGGTGCCCACCTTGGTGCCTCTTGATGCCCACCATGGTGCACCTTGATGCCCACCTTGGTGCCTCTTGGTGCCCATCATGGTGCCTCTTCATGCCCACCCTGGTGCCTACCTGGTGCGTTTTTATGCACCCTGGTGCCCTCCTGGTGCGTTTTTATGCACCCTGGTGCCCTCCTGGTGCGTTTTTATGCACCCTGGTGCCCTCCTGGTGCGTTTTTATGCACCCTGGTGCCTCCTGGTGCGTTTTTATGCACCATGGTGCCCTCCTGGTGCGTTTTTCGCACCCTGGTGCCCTCCTGGTGCGTTTTTATGCACCCTGGTGCCCTCCTGGTGCGTTTTTATGCACCCTGGTGCCTACTTGGTGCGTTTTTATGCACCATGGTGCCCTCCTGGTGCGTTTTTATGCACCATGGTGCCCTCCTGGTGCGTTTTTATGCACCATGGTGCCCTCTGGTGCGTTTTTGCACCATGGTGCCCTCTTGGTGCGTTTTTATGCACCATGGTGCCCTCTTGGTGCGTTTTCCTGGTGCCCTCTGGTGCGTTTTTGCACCCTGGTGCGTTTTTTGCACCTGGTGCCTCTGGTGCGTTTTTATGCACCCTGGTGCCCTCTTGGTGCGTTTTTTGCACCCTGGTGCCCTCCTGGTGCGTTTTTATGCACCCTGGTGCCCTCCTGGTGCGTTTTTATGCACCCTGGTGCCTACTTGGTGCGTTTTTATGCACCATGGTGCCCTCCTGGTGCGTTTTTCGCACCCTGGTGCCCTCCTGGTGCGTTTTATGCACCTGGTGCCTCCTGGTGCTTTTACCCTGGTCGTTTTTTTGCACCTGGTGCCCTCCTGGTGCGTTTTATGCACCCTGGTGCCCTCCTGGTGCGTTTTTGCACCTGGTGCCCTCCTGGTGCGTTTTTATGCACCATGGTGCTCCTGGTGGGGGACCGGTGCCCCCTGGTGCGTTTTTTTTATCAGCCATGGGCCCCGGCTCCTGGTGCGTTTTTCGCACCTGGTGCCCCTCCGGCACTTTTTACCTGGTGTCCGTCTTTTTATCACCTGGTGCCTCTTTTGCTTTTTGTTTGCCATCTTTTTTACATTTGGTGCTACTTGTTGCAATTGGTGCCATTTTTGCCGTTTGTGGACCTGTGTTGCGTAAGCTCTCTCAATCCATAAGTTAGTGATTGGTGGAGGAGAATCAGCGACAAGGGCTATCTCGTGATCTGGCAGCAAGGCCACTCTGCCACTTACAATACTGTCGCTATTTTGTCTGCAAGGATTCTACCCGCTGTAAGGAATTGCCTTGGCGTTGCAAATCATCCGCTACGTTCCAACGGCTCGTGCTCTATACTGGTGCGAAAACGCACCGGTCAGTTCTAGCGCACTTAGAGCGTTCATATAATAACGCACCGAGTCGGCCCAGGCTTTGCAACAGCGCGATGCACCAATGGTGCGAATCACGGTTTCTCGTATGTTTGATCATGGTGTCATCAGTAGGGTTAATTGTCTCACCGGCTAGTCACTCCCTATGGTGGTGAACACACCGAAAGGCTTGGTGCAATTACTGCACCATGGAGGGCATCCAAGGGAAGGATCAAAAAGAGCAGAATTTCACAAGTGTTGGCATTTGTTCACCACCAAAATTAGGGAGGTGAGCTGGGTTCTAGACGCGTTGTGAACAGGTTAGTGACACCTCTGAGACAGGTCGCATGAGTAATCAACCTTAAGGTACACCGCGGTTCCAAAATTAAACGATAGCCCTACGCACTAGCACTATAACCTAGCATAACTGGGCCTAGACCAAACAAGCCAGTATATATCACTTGTGGTAAGGGTAACTTCTGGACACCTCTAGCTTCAAATTAACACAGGACTACAAAGACGAGATCAAGACCACGCTATTCAGGTTCGTTAATAGATCGATACTGGATAGGATATCAGAAATCAACGAGCTCGTTACCTTTTGATTCCACACGAGAATTCTTCTCGTTGAGCTACAATCTTTGGAGGACACCTGCGTATCTTTTAAAGATGCTGCCGCACCGGCAGCCAATCCCACTTGACATTCTTCCGCCGGGATCGAGGCCCGAACCGACGAAGCCGACCTTGGTCCAAAAGAGGGGCAGCGCCCGCCGCTATCGATTCACGGAATAAGTTTTAATAAAAAATAACAGTTAAAGTAGTGCGGATATTTCACGTTCGCTGTTATCCAGCTCCCACTATATCCTACACCTTCAAGTTCATTTCACCAAAAACGTCGGACTAAACTAGAGCCAAGCATCAAACAGAGGATCTTCTTTCCCCGCTGATTTCCGCCAAGGCCCATTCCCCTTGGCATTGTATGGAGGTTTCGCTGGATAGTAAGAAACAAGGGACAGTAGGAATCTCGAAATCCATCTCAATGCGCGTCACACTAAATAATAGAAAGATGACGAAGGCATTTGGTCTCCTTAAGAGACAGAGTCAAAATAAGATTACTCCGCCGTATACCGAGGCTTTGTTGTGGAATTCTTCACTACATTCAGAGCACATGGCGGCAGAAATCACATTAGCGGAAAGTCAACAATCACGCCACAGGGGACCAGTCCGCAATGCTTGATTTACTAAGAATTATGTACAAGCCACACACCCTAACAAGTCGGATCCCCCGCTCTCGTATCGTGTACCGAGTCCAGGGATGGGCACCAAGAGGCACCCATGGTGAGGTGCACCAGAGGCACCAAGGTGGGCATAACACAGAGGGCACAAGCACCAGGTGGGCATCAAGAGGCACCATCACAAACACCCATGGTGGGGCACCAAGAGGCACCATGGTGGGTCGAGGCACCAAGGTGGGTATCAAGAGGCACCAAGTGGGCATCAAGAGCACCAAGGTGGCATCAAGAGGCACCAAGGTGGGTATCAAGAGGCACCAAGGTGGGCATCAAGAGGCACCAAGGTGTGCATCAAGGTGCACCATGGTGGGCATCAAGAGGCACCAAGGTGGGCACCAAGAGGCACCAAGAGGCACCAAGGTGTGCATCAAGGTGCACCATGGTGGCATCAAGAGGCACCAAGGTGGGCACCAAGAGGCACCAAGAGCACCAAGGTGGGTATCAAGAAGCACCAAGGTGGGTATCAAGAGGCACCAAGGTGGGCATCAAGGTGCACCATGGTGCGATGATTCGGAGAAAAATTCATTATAAATCATTCCCTTGGGGAAATGTAACGAAACTTTGCAGACACATTTGGTGTTATTTTGTGTGAATGCCTGCAAAAAATCAGGTCAAAATTCGATCTCTAGGTGCCTTTTTCTATTTTCCCCGGTTTTTCATAATCTGCCGATTCAAAAATTCATTAAAAATTCATCCCTTGGAGAAAAAATCTAAAACTTTGTGGACGTGAATATATTGTGTTTGTGAGCCTCCCTGCAAAAATCACGTCAAAATTCGATCTCTAGGTCCCGATATGGACTTATGTCTGCTCAGAAAAAAGGTATCTACTACTACAATTTTGGCTTTTGCATAATAACCTATTATAGGGGGGGCTGCACCTCACCAACCACGCCCACAGTGGGAGGTGCGGTGCTGCCTTGGGGCCCCTCCCCCATGCTCATGCAAGTCTCCCCTCACTTGTGTGGCTTGGTTTTCCATGGCATTGGGTTTATTGATTCGTCAATTATCCA
>NW_020874291.1:7155970-7158470 GCF_003935025.1 Abrus precatorius | reverse complement strand
GTTTTTCGCACCCTGGTGCCCTCCTGGTGCGTTTTTATGCACCCTGGTGCCCTCCTGGTGCGTTTTTATGCACCCTGGTGCCCTCCTGGTGCGTTTTTATGCACCATGGTGCCCTCCTGGTGCGTTTTTCGCACCCTGGTGCCCTCCTGGTGCGTTTTTATGCACCATGGTGCCCTCCTGGTGCGTTTTTATGCACCCTGGTGCCCTCCTGGTGCGTTTTTATGCACCATGGTGCCCTCCTGGTGCGTTTTTCGCACCCTGGTGCCCTCCTGGTGCGTTTTTATGCACCATGGTGCCCTCCTGGTGCGTTTTTATGCACCATGGTGCCTACCTGGTGCGTTTTTCGCACCCTGGTGCCCTCCTGGTGCGTTTTTATGCACCCTGGTGCCTACTTGGTGCGTTTTTATGCACCATGGTGCCCTCCTGGTGCGTTTTTCTGCACCCTGGTGCCCTCCTGGTGCGTTTTTCTGCACCATGGTGCCTACCTGGTGCGTTTTTCTGCACCATGGTGCCTACCTGGTGCGTTTTTCGCACCCTGGTGCCCTCCTGGTGCGTTTTTCTGCACCCTGGTGCCTACTTGGTGCGTTTTTATGCACCATGGTGCCCTCCTGGTGCGTTTTTATGCACCATGGTGCCATCCTGGTGCGTTTTTATGCACCATGGTGCCCTCCTGGTGCGTTTTTATGCACCATGGTGCCCTCCTGGTGCGTTTTTCGCACCCTGGTGCCCTCTTGGTGCGTTTTTATGCACCATGGTGCAGAAAAACGCACCAGGAGGGCACCAGGGTGCGAAAAACGCACCAGGAGGGCACCATGGTGCATAAAAACGCACCAAGTAGGCACCAGGGTGCAGAAAAACGCACCAGGAGGGCACCAGGGTGCGAAAAACGCACCAGGTAGGCACCATGGTGCAGAAAAACGCACCAGGAGGGCACCAGGGTGCAGAAAAACGCACCAGGAGGGCACCATGGTGCATAAAAACGCACCAAGTAGGCACCAGGGTGCATAAAAACGCACCAGGAGGGCACCAGGGTGCGAAAAACGCACCAGGTAGGCACCATGGTGCATAAAAACGCACCAGGAGGGCACCATGGTGCATAAAAACGCACCAGGAGGGCACCAGGGTGCGAAAAACGCACCAGGAGGGCACCATGGTGCATAAAAACGCACCAGGAGGGCACCAGGGTGCATAAAAACGCACCAGGAGGGCACCATGGTGCATAAAAACGCACCAGGAGGGCACCAGGGTGCGAAAAACGCACCAGGAGGGCACCATGGTGCATAAAAACGCACCAGGAGGGCACCAGGGTGCATAAAAACGCACCAGGAGGGCACCAGGGTGCATAAAAACGCACCAGGAGGGCACCAGGGTGCGAAAAACGCACCAGGAGGGCACCATGGTGCATAAAAACGCACCAAGTAGGCACCAGGGTGCATAAAAACGCACCAGGAGGGCACCAGGGTGCATAAAAACGCACCAGGAGGGCACCAGGGTGCGAAAAAACGCACCAAGAGGGCACCATGGTGCGAAAAACGCACCAAGAGGGCACCATGGTGCATAAAAACGCACCAGGAGGGCACCAGGGTGCATAAAAACGCACCAGGAGGGCACCAGGGTGCATAAAAACGCACCAGGAGGGCACCAGGGTGCGAAAAACGCACCAGGAGGGCACCATGGTGCATAAAAACGCACCAAGTAGGCACCAGGGTGCATAAAAACGCACCAGGAGGGCACCAGGGTGCATAAAAACGCACCAGGAGGGCACCAGGGTGCATAAAAACGCACCAGGAGGGCACCAGGGTGCGAAAAACGCACCAAGAGGGCACCATGGTGCATAAAAACGCACCAAGAGGGCACCATGGTGCGAAAAACGCACCAAGAGGGCACCATGGTGCATAAAAACGCACCAAGAGGGCACCAGGGTGCGAAAAACGCACCAGGAGGGCACCATGGTGCATAAAAACGCACCAGGAGGGCACCATGGTGCATAAAAACGCACCAGGAGGGCACCATGGTGCATAAAAACGCACCAGGAGGGCACCATGGTGCATAAAAACGCACCAAGTAGGCACCAGGGTGCAGAAAAACGCACCAGGAGGGCACCAGGGTGCGAAAAACGCACCAGGTAGGCACCATGGTGCAGAAAAACGCACCAGGTAGGCACCATGGTGCAGAAAAACGCACCAGGAGGGCACCAGGGTGCAGAAAAACGCACCAGGAGGGCACCATGGTGCATAAAAACGCACCAGGAGGCACCAGGGTGCATAAAAACGCACCAGGAGGGCACCAGGGTGCGAAAAACGCACCAGGAGGCACCATGGTGCATAAAAACGCACCAGGAGGGCACCATGGTGCATAAAAACGCACCAGGAGGGCACCAGGGTGCGAAAAACGCACCAGGAGGGCACCATGGTGCATAAAAACGCACCAGGAGGGCACCAGGGTGCATAAAAACGCACCAGGAGGGCACCAGGGTGCATAAAAACGCACCAGGAGGGCA
>NW_020874291.1:7143470-7145970 GCF_003935025.1 Abrus precatorius | reverse complement strand
ACCATGGTGCATAAAAACGCACCAGGAGGGCACCAGGGTGCGAAAAACGCACCAGGAGGGCACCATGGTGCATAAAAACGCACCAGGAGGGCACCAGGGTGCATAAAAACGCACCAGGAGGGCACCAGGGTGCATAAAAACGCACCAGGAGGGCACCAGGGTGCGAAAAACGCACCAGGAGGGCACCATGGTGCATAAAAACGCACCAAGTAGGCACCAGGGTGCATAAAAACGCACCAGGAGGGCACCAGGGTGCATAAAAACGCACCAGGAGGGCACCAGGGTGCGAAAAACGCACCAAGAGGGCACCATGGTGCGAAAAACGCACCAAGAGGGCACCATGGTGCATAAAAACGCACCAGGAGGGCACCAGGGTGCATAAAAACGCACCAGGAGGGCACCAGGGTGCATAAAAACGCACCAGGAGGGCACCAGGGTGCGAAAAAACGCACCAGGAGGGCACCATGGTGCATAAAAACGCACCAAGTAGGCACCAGGGTGCATAAAAACGCACCAGGAGGGCACCAGGGTGCATAAAAACGCACCAGGAGGGCACCAGGGTGCATAAAAACGCACCAGGAGGGCACCAGGGTGCGAAAAACGCACCAAGAGGGCACCATGGTGCATAAAAACGCACCAAGAGGGCACCATGGTGCGAAAAACGCACCAAGAGGGCACCATGGTGCATAAAAACGCACCAAGAGGGCACCAGGGTGCGAAAAACGCACCAGGAGGGCACCATGGTGCATAAAAACGCACCAGGAGGGCACCATGGTGCATAAAAACGCACCAGGAGGGCACCATGGTGCATAAAAACGCACCAGGAGGGCACCATGGTGCATAAAAACGCACCAAGTAGGCACCAGGGTGCAGAAAAACGCACCAGGAGGGCACCAGGGTGCGAAAAACGCACCAGGTAGGCACCATGGTGCAGAAAAACGCACCAGGTAGGCACCATGGTGCAGAAAAACGCACCAGGAGGGCACCAGGGTGCAGAAAAACGCACCAGGAGGGCACCATGGTGCATAAAAACGCACCAAGTAGGCACCAGGGTGCATAAAAACGCACCAGGAGGGCACCAGGGTGCGAAAAACGCACCAGGTAGGCACCATGGTGCATAAAAACGCACCAGGAGGGCACCATGGTGCATAAAAACGCACCAGGAGGGCACCAGGGTGCGAAAAACGCACCAGGAGGGCACCATGGTGCATAAAAACGCACCAGGAGGGCACCAGGGTGCATAAAAACGCACCAGGAGGGCACCATGGTGCATAAAAACGCACCAGGAGGGCACCAGGGTGCGAAAAACGCACCAGGAGGGCACCATGGTGCATAAAAACGCACCAGGAGGGCACCAGGGTGCATAAAAACGCACCAGGAGGGCACCAGGGTGCATAAAAACGCACCAGGAGGGCACCAGGGTGCGAAAAACGCACCAGGAGGGCACCATGGTGCATAAAAACGCACCAAGTAGGCACCAGGGTGCATAAAAACGCACCAGGAGGGCACCAGGGTGCATAAAAACGCACCAGGAGGGCACCAGGGTGCGAAAAACGCACCAAGAGGGCACCATGGTGCATAAAAACGCACCAAGAGGGCACCATGGTGCGAAAAACGCACCAAGAGGGCACCATGGTGCGAAAAACGCACCAAGAGGGCACCATGGTGCATAAAAACGCACCATGAGGGCACCAGGGTGCGAAAAACGCACCAGGAGGGCACCATGGTGCATAAAAACGCACCAGGAGGGCACCATGGTGCATAAAAACGCACCAGGAGGGCACCATGGTGCATAAAAACGCACCAAGTAGGCACCAGGGTGCATAAAAACGCACCAGGAGGGCACCAGGGTGCATAAAAACGCACCAGGAGGGCACCAGGGTGCGAAAAACGCACCAAGTAGGCACCATGGTGCATAAAAACGCACCAGGAGGGCACCAGGGTGCATAAAAACGCACCAGGAGGGCACCAGGGTGCATAAAAACGCACCAGGAGGGCACCAGGGTGCATAAAAACGCACCAGGTAGGCACCAGGGTGGGCATGAAGAGGCACCATGATGGGCACCAAGAGGCACCAAGGTGGGCATCAAGGTGCACCATGGTGGGCATCAAGAGGCACCAAGGTGGGCACCAAGAGGCACCAAGGTGCACCATGGTGGGTATCAAGAGGGACCAAGGTGGGCATCAAGAGGCACCAAGGTGTGCATGAAGGTGCACCATGGTGGGCACCAAGAGGCACCATGGTGGGCACCAAGAGGCACCAAGGTGGGTATCAAGAGGCACCAAGGTGGGCATCAAGAGGCACCAAGGTGGGCATCAAGAGGCACCAAGGTGTGCATCAAGGTGCACCATGGTGGGCACCAAGAGGCACCATGGTGGGCACCAAGAGGCACCATGGTGGGTAGCAAGAGGCACCAAGGTGGGCACCAAGAGGCACCAAGGTGGGTATCAAGAGGCACCAAGGTGGGCATCAAGAGGCACCAAGGTGGGTATCAAGAGG
>NW_020874291.1:7105955-7108445 GCF_003935025.1 Abrus precatorius | reverse complement strand
ATCTGCTTTAACTAACGAAAAAACAAATCAAGCACCAAGGCATGCGTCAACCGAGTGGTTAAGGGACATAACGGAGCATAAGCTCACACTCATTGCATGCACTGCATCCAAGAGAACAACACATGCATGTGCATCACAGTAGATGTAGCAATACAAAACTAACATGACACACATGCACTGTTTTGATATTTCCCAACGTCCCCACAGAGGGGGCTGGGTACAAACAAGCCTTGCTAACCACACAAATGCCTTTTGATGGGTAGGCAACACAGGAACCAATAATAAGAACCAAGGCCATACAATGGCACAGGGCAAAGAATGAGAAAGGTTACACGCCAACTGTTCGATGCACATGCATAGAGCCAGTCAACAGAAGCATCCCAATTACAACTCACACGCCCTCACTTTGCTAGGCTCAGCACCACCAAACGAACCACACCCTTGCATTACCATAGGCAAGCAAGTATATGGAAACATCGAGTGATGCCTTGCCCGCTTCGCTAGGCATGACAAAAGTAGCACATTACCGAGAGGGACCGAGCACCTTCAAAACACCAGATTTTGACGTCGAGACATCAAACCGGCCAAGAAAATTTGATAAATAAAAAAGCCAATGACACATTCAAAGGTTGTAAAATATCGAGAGGCAGCAGCACCTTCAAACGCATCATTGGTTTCGAGTTAAAATTTTGAGTGTAAAATTTTTTTCTCCCTCAGTCATGTGACTGCCTACACGATGCCATGCAAAAGCAATCACATAACCCAGAGTCGGGGATTTTAATGGATGTCGTTCAGATCGAGTGCGGCAAACCACCAGCCAAGCACACATTCAAGGGTAGGTTCAATAATGCCTAAGGCATCACCTTGCCCATCCCTATCATCACATGCAAGACACCGAGCCAAGTGGCATCCATTAAAATCCTCGTGTTGACCGCGGGCACTGTGGTGTCACCCGTCAACATGCAACCATCACAAACTGGAAGAACAACCATATCCATAGGGACCAACTCCAGGAACATGATGCCCGCATGCCTATTGCCACTGCAAAAAGTGCACGCGTTGTTGGAAAAATCCAACGCTGGTTCACCGTTTTATAACTCTCCTCACACCTCAACAAGAACAAAGTCACCCGGGAGCACTTAAAATCGAGAGGGACAAAGGAAAATGCACCCAATAGACCCTGCCCATGCATCGTTGATGCAAGAATAAGCCACGCCACGATGCCCACAAATTTCCGAGGGACGCACCGAGACTCGGCCGAAGTCGGCCAACATTCGGTTTCTGGATAATTGACGAATCAATAAACCCAATGCCATGGAAAACCAAGCCACACAAGTGAGGGGAGACTTGCATGAGCATGGGGGAGGGGCCCCAAGGCAGCACCGCACCTCCCACTGTGGGCGTGGTTGGTGAGGTGCAGCCCCCCCCTATAATAGGTTATTATGCAAAAGCCAAAATTGTAGTAGTAGATACCTTTTTTCTGAGCAGACATAAGTCCATATCGGGACCTAGAGATCGAATTTTGACGTGATTTTTTGCAGGGAGGCTCACAAACACAATATATTCACGTCCACAAAGTTTTAGATTTTTTCTCCAAGGGATGAATTTTTAATGAATTTTTGAATCGGCAGATTATGAAAAACCGGGGAAAATAGAAAAAGGCACCTAGAGATCGAATTTTGACCTGATTTTTTGCAGGCATTCACACAAAATAACACCAAATGTGTCTGCAAAGTTTCGTTACATTTCCCCAAGGGAATGATTTATAATGAATTTTTCTCCGAATCATCGCACCATGGTGCACCTTGATGCCCACCTTGGTGCCTCTTGATACCCACCTTGGTGCTTCTTGATACCCACCTTGGTGCCTCTTGGTGCCTCTTGGTGCCCACCTTGGTGCCTCTTGATGCCCACCATGGTGCACCTTGATGCACACCTTGGTGCCTCTTGGTGCCTCTTGGTGCCCACCTTGGTGCCTCTTGATGCCCACCATGGTGCACCTTGATGCACACCTTGGTGCCTCTTGATGCCCACCTTGGTGCCTCTTGATACCCACCTTGGTGCCTCTTGATGCCCACCTTGGTGCCTCTTGATACCCACCTTGGTGCCTCTTGGTGCCCACCTTGGTGCCTCTTGCTACCCACCATGGTGCCTCTTGGTGCCCACCATGGTGCCTCTTGGTGCCCACCATGGTGCACCTTGATGCACACCTTGGTGCCTCTTGATGCCCACCTTGGTGCCTCTTGATGCCCACCTTGGTGCCTCTTGATACCCACCTTGGTGCCTCTTGGTGCCCACCATGGTGCCTCTTGGTGCCCACCATGGTGCACCTTCATGCACACCTTGGTGCCTCTTGATGCCCACCTTGGTCCCTCTTGATACCCACCATGGTGCACCTTGGTGCCTCTTGGTGCCCACCTTGGTGCCTCTTGATGCCCACCATGGTGCACCTTGATGCCCACCTTGGTGCCTCTTGGTGCCCATCATGGT
>NW_020874291.1:7073455-7075955 GCF_003935025.1 Abrus precatorius | reverse complement strand
TTCTGAGCAGACATAAGTCCATATCGGGACCTAGAGATCGAATTTTGACGTGATTTTTTGCAGGGAGGCTCACAAACACAATATATTCACGTCCACAAAGTTTTAGATTTTTTCTCCAAGGGATGAATTTTTAATGAATTTTTGAATCGGCAGATTATGAAAAACCGGGGAAAATAGAAAAAGGCACCTAGAGATCGAATTTTGACCTGATTTTTTGCAGGCATTCACACAAAATAACACCAAATGTGTCTGCAAAGTTTCGTTACATTTCCCCAAGGGAATGATTTATAATGAATTTTTCTCCGAATCATCGCACCATGGTGCACCTTGATGCCCACCTTGGTGCCTCTTGATACCCACCTTGGTGCTTCTTGATACCCACCTTGGTGCCTCTTGGTGCCTCTTGGTGCCCACCTTGGTGCCTCTTGATGCCCACCATGGTGCACCTTGATGCACACCTTGGTGCCTCTTGGTGCCTCTTGGTGCCCACCTTGGTGCCTCTTGATGCCCACCTTGGTGCCTCTTGATGCCCACCTTGGTGCCTCTTGATGCCCACCTTGGTGCCTCTTGCTACCCACCTTGGTGCCTCTTGGTGCCCACCATGGTGCCTCTTGATGCCCACCATGGTGCCTCTTGATGCCCACCTTGGTGCCTCTTGATGCCCACCTTGGTGCCTCTTGATGCCCACCTTGGTGCCTCTTGATACCCACCCTGGTGCCTCTTGGTGCCCACCTGGTGCCTCTTGTGCCCACCATGGTGCACCTTGATGCACACCTTGGTGCCTCTTGATGCCCACCTTGGTCCTCTTGATACCCACCTTGGTGCCTTTGATGCCACCTTGGTGCCTCTTGATCCCACCATGGTGCACCTTGATGCCACCTTGGTGCCTCTGGTGCCCACTTGGTGCCTCTTTATGCCACCATGGTGCCTACCTGGTGCGTTTTTATGCACCCTGGTGCCCTCCTGGTGCGTTTTTATGCACCCTGGTGCCCTCCTGGTGCGTTTTTATGCACCATGGTGCCCTCCTGGTGCGTTTTTCGCACCCTGGTGCCCTCCTGGTGCGTTTTTATGCACCATGGTGCCCTCCTGGTGCGTTTTTATGCACCCTGGTGCCCTCCTGGTGCGTTTTTATGCACCCTGGTGCCCTCCTGGTGCGTTTTTTGCACCCTGGTGCCCTCCTGGTGCGTTTTTATGCACCCTGGTGCCCTCCTGGTGCGTTTTTATGCACCATGGTGCCCTCCTGGTGCGTTTTTCGCACCCTGGTGCCCTCCTGGTGCGTTTTTATGCCTCTTGGTGCCCATCCTGGTGCCTCTTCATGCCACCCTGGTGCCTACCTGGTGCGTTTTTATGCACCATGGTGCCCTCCTGGTGCGTTTTTCGCACCCTGGTGCCCTCCTGGTGCGTTTTTTATGCACCCTGGTGCCTACTTGGTGCGTTTTTATGCACCATGGTGCCTCCTGGTGCGTTTTTATGCACCATGGTGCCCTCCTGGTGCGTTTTTTCGCACCCTGGTGCCCTCCTGGTGCGTTTTTATGCACCCTGGTGCCTACTTGGTGCGTTTTTATGCACCATGGTGCCCTCCTGGTGCGTTTTTATGCACCCTGGTGCCTACTTGGTGCGTTTTTATGCACCATGGTGCCCTCCTGGTGCGTTTTTTGCACCCTGGTGCCCTCCTGGTGCGTTTTTATGCACCCTGGTGCCTCCTGGTGCGTTTTTATGCACCATGGTGCCCTCCTGGTGCGTTTTTTGCACCCTGGTGCCCTCCTGGTGCGTTTTTGCCCTGGTGCCTCCTGTGGTTTTTATGCACCCTGGTGCCTCCGTGGTGCGTTTTTATGCACCATGGTGCCTCCTGGTGCGTTTTCCACCCTGGTGCGTTTTTCGCACCCTGGTGCCCTCCTGGTGCGTTTTTATGCACCATGGTGCCCTCCTGGTGCGTTTTTCGCACCCTGGTGCCCTCCTGGTGCGTTTTTATGCACCTTGGTGCCTCCTGGTCGTTTTTCCACCCTGGTGCCCTCCTGGTGCGTTTTTCTCACCCTGGTGCGCTTTTCGCACCCTGGTGCCCTCCTGGTGCGTTTTTCTGCACCATGGTGCCTACCTGGTGCGTTTTTCTGCACCATGGTGCCTACTTGGTGCATTTTTATGCACCCTGGTGCCCTCCTGGTGCGTTTTTCTGCACCATGGTGCCCCCCTTCTGCCCCTTGCCACACCTTGGTGCCTACCTGGGTGCCTCTTGCCACACCTTGGTGCCTGCCTTGTGCCCACTTAGTGCCCCTTGCCAAACCTTGGTGCCTACCTGGGTGCCTCTTGCCACACCTTGGTGCCTGCCTTGTGCCCACTTAGTGCCCCTTGCCAAACCTTGGTGCCCCTTTCCACACCTTGGTGCCTACCTTGTGCCACACCTTGGTGCCTACCTGGGTGCCTCTTGCCACACCTTGGTGCCTGCCTTGTGCCCACTTAGTGCCCCTTGCCAAACCTTGGTGCCCCTTTCCACACCTTGGTG
>NW_020874291.1:7064997-7073430 GCF_003935025.1 Abrus precatorius | reverse complement strand
TCATAATCCAACGCACGTAGCTTTCGCGCCACTGGCTTTTCAACCAAGCGCGATGACCAATTGGTGCGAATCAACGGTTTCCTCTCGTACTAGGTTTGAATTTACTACTTGCCGACACGTTCATCAGTAGGTAAAACTAACCTGTCTCACGACGGTCTAAACCCAGCTCACGTTCCTTATTGGTGGCGTGAACAATCCAACACCTTGGGTGTGAATTCTTGCTCAAATGATAGGAAGAAGACCGACATCGAGGAATCAAAAAGCAACGTCGCTATGAACGGGCTGGCTGCCACACAGCCAGTTATCCCTGTTGGTCAACTTTTCTGACACCTCTAGCTTCAAATTCCGAGGACTAAAGGGATCGATAGGCCACGCTTTCACGGGTTTCGTATTCGTACTGGTAAATAGATCAAACGAGCTTTACCTTTTGTTCCACACGAATTTCTGTATCCGTTGAGCTCATCTTAGGACACCTGCGTTATCTTTTTAACTAGATGTTGCCGCCCCAGCCCAAACTCCCCACCTGACATGTCTTCCGCCCGGATCGACCGGCCGAAAGGGGAAAAAAGTGCGACGACCCTTTGGGTCCAAAAAGAGGGCAGCCGGCCCCGCCTTCCGATTCACGGAATAAGTAAAATAACGTTTAAAAGTAGTGGTATTTCACTTTCGCTGTTTCAGCTTCCCACGTTATTCCTAACCTTCTCAAGTCATTTCACAAAGTCGGACTAGAGTTCAAGCCTCACAGGGCTTCTTTTCCCCGCTGATTCCGCCAAGGCCCGTTCCTTGGCTGTGGTTTCGCTGGATAGTAGACAGGGACGTGGGGAATCTCGTTACAATCCATTTTTTTTTTTCATGCGCGTCCTAATTTAGATGACGAGGCATTTGGCTACCTTAAGAGAGTCATAGTTACTCCCGCCGTTTACCCGCGCTAGGTTGAATTTCTTCACTTTGACATTCAGAGCACTGCGCAGAAATCACATTGCGTCAACATCCGCAGGGACCATCGCAATTGCTTTGTTTAATTAACAGTCGGAATTCCCCTTTGTCCGTACCAGTTTCTGAGTCGACTGTTGACGCCGGGCGAAGAGGCCCCGAAGGGCCCGTTCCAATCCGTCCCGACCGGCACGCGGCGACCCGCTCTCTGCCGCCGGGAGCAGCTCGGAGCAGTCCACGGACAGCTCGACGGGTTCGGGACTGGACCCCCGTGCCCAGCCCTCAGAGCAATCCTTTCCCGAGGTACGGATCATTTTGCCGACTTTCCCTTGCTCTACATCGTTCCATTGACCAGAGGCTGTTCACCTTGGAGACTTGATGCGGTTATGGAGACGGACCAGGCGTGGGAGGCATCGGTCCTCCGGATTTTCAAGGGGCCGCCGGGGCGCACCGGACACCAACGCGACGTGCCGGTGCTTTCCAGCCTGACCCTACCTCCCGCTAGCCGTTCCAGGTGGCAGGCTGTTAAAACAGAAAAGAAACTCTTTTCCGGGGCCCCCGCCGACGTCTCCGGGACTCCCTTAACTTTGCCGTCAGCCGCCACGTCCCGGTTCAGAATTTAAACCCGATTCCCTTTCGGAGTACGCGTCGCCAGCGCTATCAGACGGCTTCCCCCGTCCCTTAGGATCGACTCAACCCATGTGCAAGTGCCGTTCACATTGGAACTTTCCCCTCTTCGGCCTTCAAAGTTCTTCATTTGAATATTTGCTACTACCACCAAGAGATCTGCACCGCGACCGCTCCGCCAGGCTCGCGCCCCGGGTTTTGCAGCGCGACCGCTGCGCTCCTCCTACTTCATTCCGTGGCCCTGGTCCTTGCCCCGACGGCCGGTTATAAGATCGCGCGCTTTTAGCGCCATCCACTTTCGGGGCTTAGTTGATTTCGGCAGGTGAGTTGTTACACACTCCTTAGCGGATTTCGACTCCATATGACCACGTCCTGCTGTCTTAAGTCGACCAACACCCTTTGTGGGCGTCTAGGAGCGCCGCAGTTGGGCACCGTAACCCAGGCTTCCGGTTCATCCCCGCATCGCCAGTTACTGCTTACCAAAAATGGGCCCACTTGGAGCACTCATTCCATGGCGCGGCTCAACAGAGCAGCCGCCCGCCGTCCTACCTATTTAAAGTTTGAGAATAGGTCTGAGGGCGTTTGCGCCCCCGGATGCCTCTAATCATTGCTTTACCCGATAGAACTCGCCCGCGGGCTCCAGGCATCCTGAGGGAAACTTCGGAGGGAACGCTACAGACGGTTTCGATTAGTCTTTTCGCCCTATACCCAAGTCAGACGACGATTTTGCACGTCAGTAATCGCTGCGGGCTCACCAGAGTCTCTGGCTTCGGCCCCCCCAACGCTCAGGCATAGTTCACCATTCTTTTCGGAGGTCCCGACAGGTATGCTCTCACTCGAACCCTTCACAGAAGATCAGGGTCGGTCGGCGGTGCAACCCACAGGGGGATCCCACCAATCAGCTTCCTTGTGCCTTACGGTTACTCACCCGTTGACTTCGACACACATGTAGACTCCTTGGTCCGGTTTCAGACGGCGATATGGGAGCCCACAGGCCGACACCAAGAGCGTGCAGGTGCCGAAGCACGCCTAGCGGCGCACGCTGCAATCCACAATCGCGATGATGACGTGTCCACAAGCATTTTTCAACAGCCCTGGCTTTGGGCCACCACCACAAATCCGTGTCGGTCTGTGCCCCGAGTTCGATTGGCAGACCGGCCTCACCGTTTCCACATCGACCGAGGCACGTCGCCGGCCCCATCCCGCTTCCCTCCCGACCACATTTTCAAGCACTCTTTGCACTCTCTTTTTCAAAAGTCCTTTCACTTCCCTCGCGGGTACTTGTTCGCTATCGGTCTCTCGCCATATTAGCCTTGACGGAATTTAGCCGCCCGATTGGGGCTGCATTCCCAAAGAACCCGACTCGCTAACAGCCGCCTCGCTGTGCGAAGGGTATCCGGAGCGCCACAACGGGGCTCTCTCACCTCTCAATGGCGCCCCCTTCCAGGGTCTGCACCTTTTAGGCCCCTCTCTCATCTGAGGACGGCTTTCTCCAGACTAAATTCAGACCGCGAAGGCGACGATTCTCATGGTGGCTATTCCCGGTTCGCTCGCCGTTATCTAGGGGAATCCTTGTTGTTCTTTTCCCTCTCTGTCAAATGCTCCTCTTTTATGCTATCTCAGCGGGTAGCCCCGCCTGACCTGAGGTCTCAGTGAGAGCGTTCGTTTCACAACACACACAGGGTTTCAGAGCCTTTGTCCAGTGGAGCCACACATGATTGCCTAGAGCATCACTCAACCACCATTTTGTTCACGGTGTCCTCCACCACAGACTCACTTTTCAGCCAAACCACGAGTCGGGGCTCGTGGGAGCCAGCGCTTACTCCATATCAACACCCTGTGAGGGCGTTTGGTATGGGCAACAAATTGTTGTTGCACCCAGGCAGGCGTGCCTCAGCCTAAATGGCTTCAGGCGCAAACTTGCGTTCAAAGACTCGATGGTTCACGGGATTCTGCAATCACACCAAGATCGCATTTTCGCTACGTTCTTCATCGAGCAAGAGCCGAGATATCCGTTCGAGAAGTCATTTTGTATAAAGGTTTTTTTTTCGTGACAACACCGCGGAGACCGTCCCGGTTCCACGGGCATGCACATATGTTTATTTCAAATTCCTTGGCGCACAATGCGCCGGGGTTGAGGTTGCCAGCAGGGGAATCGCACAGGCACGATCACACCTCCTGACACAAGAGAGCTGAGAATGACTCGCTGTCACCCCAACCACCCTCAGGCGGTAAGCAAAACAATTTCACAGGTGAACTTGGTTGAGGATCGACAATGATCCTTCCGCAGGTTCACCTACGGAACCTTGTTTACGACTTCTCCTTCCTCTAAATGAATAAGGTTCAGTGGACTTCTCACAACGTCGCGATCACGAAACCGCTCACGTCGCCGCAATCCGAACATTCACCGGACCATTCAATCGGTAGGGAAGCGACGGGGCGGTGTGTACCAAAGGGCAGGGACGTAGTCACGCAGCTGATGACTCGCGCTTACTAGGAATTTCCTCGGTTGAAGACCAAAAAATTGCAATGATCTATCCCCATCACGATGAAAATTTCAGAAGATTACCCGGGCCTGTCGGCCAAGCTATAGACTCGTGAATACATCAGTGTAGCGCGCGTTCGGCCCAGAACATCTAAGGGCATCACAGACCTGTTATTTGCCTCAAAACTTCCAGTGCCTAAGCGCATATCCCCTCTTAAAGAAGGGAAAGGGGGAAAAAAATTAAAAAGAAAAAAACTGGCCGTGGAGGTTACCTCCACATAGCTATTTAGCAGGCTGAGGTTCTCGTTCGTTAACGGAATTAACCAGACAAAATCGCTCCACCAACTAAGAACGGCCATGGCACCACCACCCTGAATTTCAAGAAAGAGCTCTCAGTCTGTCAATCCTTACTATGTCTTGGACCTTGGTAAGTTTCCCCGTGTTTGAGTCAAATTAAGCCGCAGGCTGCCACTCCTGGTGGTGCCCTTCCGTCAATTCCTTTTAGTTTTCAGCCTTGCGACCATACTCCCCCCGGAACCCAAAGACTTTGATTTCTCATAAGGTGCCCAGCGGAGTCCTAAAAGCAAACATCCGCTGATCCCTGTCGGCATCGTTTATTGGTTGAGACTAGGACGGATATCTTGATCGTCTTCGATCCCCCAACATTCGTTCTTGATTAATGAAAACATCCTTGGCAAATTGCTTCGCAGTTTGTTCGTCTTTTCATTAAATCCAAGAATTTCACCTCTGACTATGAAATACAATGCGCCGACTGTCCCTGTTAATTCATTTACTCCGATCCCGGAAGCCAACACATAGGATCAGATCTGTGGTGTTATCCCATGCTTAAGTATCCAGAGGGTAGGCTGCTTTGAGCACTTCTAATTTCTTTCACATAACACGCCGAGGCACGACCCGGGCCAGTTAGGCCAGGAGCGGCATCGCCGGCAGAAGGACGAGCCGACCGGGCACACCAGAGGCGGACGAATTGAACCAACCAAGGTCCAACTACGAGCTTTTTAACTGCGAACACGTAAATATTACCTATTGGAGCTGGAATACCTGCGGCTGCCCTGGCAAGACTTGCCCTCCAATGGATCCTCGTTAAGGCGATTTAGATTGTACTTCATTCCAATTACCAGACTCAATGCCCGTATTGGTTATTTATTGTCCACTACCTCCCCGTTGTCAGGATTGGGTAATTTGGCGCGCCTGCTGCCTTCCTTGGATGTGGTAGCTTTCTTTTCTCAGGCTCCCTGCTCCGGAATCGAACCCTAATCCTCTCCGTCACCCTCATCCAACCCCCATGGTAGGACCACTATATCTACCATCGAAAGTTGATAGGGCAAGAAATTTGAATGATGCAGTCGCCGGCACAAAGGCCGTGCGTCCGACGAGTTATGCATGAAATGCATCAATAGCAACAGGCAGAGCCTGCGTTTGACCCTTTTATCTTAATTGAAAGTGCAATCCCTGTCATGAAGTCGGGGTTTGTTGTCACAGTATTAGCTCTAGAATTGCTACGGATATAATACCGATAAGGTGATATAAATACGGCGACACTATATAAAACTATAACGTGACTAGATGGAGCACTACATTCGCAGTTTCACAGTCTGAATAGTTTCATTAGCTACTCACATGCATGGCTTAATCTTTGAGACAAGCATATACTACTGGCAGGATCAACCAAGGTAGCATTCCATGCAGTGACTCCTGCCCGTTGATGCAGGATCTGCTTATACAAACGAAAAAACAAATCCAAGCCCAACCAAAGGCAGCGCTCACGAGTGGTTAAGGGACCATTTAACGGAGCATTAAGCTTCACACTCATTTGCATGCACGCATCCAGAGCAACAACACATGCATGTGCATCACAGTAGATGTAGCCAATACAAAAACTAACATGACCACATGCACTGTTTTGATATTTCCAACGTCCCCACAGAGGGGGCTGGGTACAAAACAAGCCTTGCTAAACCACACAAATGCCTTTTGATGGGTAGGCACAACAGGAACCAATAATAAGACCAAGGCCATACAATGGCACAGGGCAAAAGAAATGAGAAAGGGTTAACACGCCAACTGTTCGGATGCACATTGCATAGACCAGTTCAACAGAAGCATCCCAATTTACAACTCACACCCCTCACTTTGCTAGGCTCAGCTACCACAAACGAACCAACCCTGCATTCACCATAGGACAAGCAAGTATATTGGAAACATCGAGTGATCCTGCCCGCTTCGCTAGGCATGACAAAAGTAGCACATTACGGAAGGGACCGAGCACCTTCAAAACACCAGATTTTTGACGTCGAAGGACATCAACAAACGGCCAAAATATTGAATAAATAAAAAAAGCATGACAACATTTTCAAGGTTGTAAATATCGAGAGGCAGCAGCACTTCAAACGCATCATTTGGTTTTCGGAGTTAAAATTTTGAGTGTAAAATTTTTTTTCTCCCTCAGTCATGTGACTGCCTACACGAATGCCATGCCTAAAGCAATCACATAACCCAGAAGTCGGGGGATTTTAATGGATGTCGTCAGACGAGTGCGGCAACCACAGCCAAGCACAACATCTCAAGGGTAGGTTCAATAATGCCTAAGGCAGCCACCTTGCCCATCCCTATTTCATCAACAGCAATGACACCGAGCCAAGTGGCATCCATTAAAATCTAACACAAATATTACGGTTGACGCGGCGACTGTGGTGTCACCCGTACATCACAACCATCAACACAACTGAAAGATACAAATCCATAAGTCCATAGGACCAACTCCAGGAACATGTGGCCCGCATGCCTATTAGCCACTGCAAAAGTGCACGCTTTTGGAAAAATCAACGCTGGTTCACCGTTTTATAACTCTCCTCACACCCGTCAACAAGACAAAAATCACCCGGCGAGCACTTAAAAATCGAGAGGGAAAAGGAAAATGCACCCAATAGACCCTGCCTCATGCATCGTTGCATGCAAGAATAGCCACGCACGATGCCCCAAATTTTCCGAGGTACGCATCGATGACTCGGCCGAAGTCGGCCAACATTCGGTTTCTGGATAATTTGACGAATCATCAACCCAATGCCATGGAAAACCAAAAAGCCCACCAAGTGATGGGGAGACTTGCATTGAGCATTGGGGGAGGGGCCCCAAGGCAGTCACGCGCAACCTCTCCACTGTGGTCGTGGTTGTGGGTGCAGCCCCCCCTATAAATAGGTGTATTATGCCAATAGCCAAAGATTGTAGTAGCTAGATACTTTTTTCTGATGCAGACAGTAAGTCCATATCGGACCTAAGATCGGAATTTTGGAACGTGATTTTTTGCAGGGAGGCATCAACAAACACAATTATATTTCACGTCACAAAGTTTTAGATTTTTCTTCCAAGGGATGGAATTTTTAACTGAATTTTTGAATCGGGCAGATTATGAAAAACCGGTGGAAAATAGAAAAAAGCACTAGAGAATCGAATTTTTGACCTGATCTTTTTGCAGCATTCACACAAATAACACCAAATGTGTCTGCAAAGTTTCGGTTACGATTTTCCCCACAGGAATGATTTATAATGAATTTTTCTCCGAATCATCGCCTACCAGGTGCACCTTGATTGCCCCCTTGGTGCCTCCTTGACTACCCACATTGGTGCTTCTTGATATGCCCACCTTGGTGCCTCTTGTGCCTACTTGGTGCACCCGTCTTTGCTAGGCCCACCAATGGCACTTGATGCACACCTTTCCTCTTTGATGCACACCTTGGGTCTGGTGCCACGGCTCTATGACTGGTTGCCACCTGTTCTCTGGTGCCCACCTGGTGCCTCTGACACTGGTGCCCCATTGCTACCCTTCCATGGTGCCTTCCTCTGATGCCACTACTTATACCACCTTGGTGCCTCTTGAATGCCCACCTTGGTGCCTCTTGATACCCCACACTTGGTGCCTCTGTGGATGCCAGCCTTGGGCCTCTTGTACCCACCATAGGTTGCCTCTTGTGCCCACCTGTTGGTGCCTCTTGGTGCCCCCATGTTGCACCTTGAATGCACACCTTGGTGCCTCTTGTGCAACTGCCTGAACCTCCCTTGTGCCTCTTGATGCCACCTGGTCCTCTTTGATACCCACCTATGGTGCACTCTTGTGCACACCTGTGGTGCCTCTTGGTGCCCACCATTGGTGCCCTTGTGCCATTGCTCCTGTGCTTACACCTTCTGGTGCCCTCTTTGTGGTTTAGCCCACTGTGCCCTCTTGATCAATTGACTTGTGCGTCTTTTAATGGCACCAACCTGGTGCCTCTTGATGCTTTTGCACCATGGTGCCCTTGCGTTATGCACTGGCACCTTCTGTGTGCTTTCTTATGTTGCCACCACTGGGCCTCATGCCCCCTCTACTGGTG
>NW_020874291.1:7037497-7039997 GCF_003935025.1 Abrus precatorius | reverse complement strand
AAAAACGCACCAAGTAGGCACCAGGGTGCATAAAAACGCACCAGGAGGGCACCAGGGTGCGAAAAACGCACCAGGTAGGCACCATGGTGCATAAAAACGCACCAGGAGGGCACCATGGTGCATAAAAACGCACCAGGAGGGCACCAGGGTGCGAAAAACGCACCAGGAGGGCACCATGGTGCATAAAAACGCACCAGGAGGGCACCAGGGTGCATAAAAACGCACCAGGAGGGCACCATGGTGCATAAAAACGCACCAGGAGGGCACCAGGGTGCGAAAAACGCACCAGGAGGGCACCATGGTGCATAAAAACGCACCAGGAGGGCACCAGGGTGCATAAAAACGCACCAGGAGGGCACCAGGGTGCATAAAAACGCACCAGGAGGGCACCAGGGTGCGAAAAACGCACCAGGAGGGCACCATGGTGCATAAAAACGCACCAAGTAGGCACCAGGGTGCATAAAAACGCACCAGGAGGGCACCAGGGTGCATAAAAACGCACCAGGAGGGCACCAGGGTGCGAAAAACGCACCAAGAGGGCACCATGGTGCATAAAAACGCACCAAGAGGGCACCATGGTGCGAAAAACGCACCAAGAGGGCACCATGGTGCGAAAAACGCACCAAGAGGGCACCATGGTGCATAAAAACGCACCATGAGGGCACCAGGGTGCGAAAAACGCACCAGGAGGGCACCATGGTGCATAAAAACGCACCAGGAGGGCACCATGGTGCATAAAAACGCACCAGGAGGGCACCATGGTGCATAAAAACGCACCAAGTAGGCACCAGGGTGCATAAAAACGCACCAGGAGGGCACCAGGGTGCATAAAAACGCACCAGGAGGGCACCAGGGTGCGAAAAACGCACCAAGTAGGCACCATGGTGCATAAAAACGCACCAGGAGGGCACCAGGGTGCATAAAAACGCACCAGGAGGGCACCAGGGTGCATAAAAACGCACCAGGAGGGCACCAGGGTGCATAAAAACGCACCAGGTAGGCACCAGGGTGGGCATGAAGAGGCACCATGATGGGCACCAAGAGGCACCAAGGTGGGCATCAAGGTGCACCATGGTGGGCATCAAGAGGCACCAAGGTGGGCACCAAGAGGCACCAAGGTGCACCATGGTGGGTATCAAGAGGGACCAAGGTGGGCATCAAGAGGCACCAAGGTGTGCATGAAGGTGCACCATGGTGGGCACCAAGAGGCACCATGGTGGGCACCAAGAGGCACCAAGGTGGGTATCAAGAGGCACCAAGGTGGGCATCAAGAGGCACCAAGGTGGGCATCAAGAGGCACCAAGGTGTGCATCAAGGTGCACCATGGTGGGCACCAAGAGGCACCATGGTGGGCACCAAGAGGCACCATGGTGGGTAGCAAGAGGCACCAAGGTGGGCACCAAGAGGCACCAAGGTGGGTATCAAGAGGCACCAAGGTGGGCATCAAGAGGCACCAAGGTGGGTATCAAGAGGCACCAAGGTGGGCATCAAGAGGCACCAAGGTGTGCATCAAGGTGCACCATGGTGGGCATCAAGAGGCACCAAGGTGGGCACCAAGAGGCACCAAGAGGCACCAAGGTGTGCATCAAGGTGCACCATGGTGGGCATCAAGAGGCACCAAGGTGGGCACCAAGAGGCACCAAGAGGCACCAAGGTGGGTATCAAGAAGCACCAAGGTGGGTATCAAGAGGCACCAAGGTGGGCATCAAGGTGCACCATGGTGCGATGATTCGGAGAAAAATTCATTATAAATCATTCCCTTGGGGAAATGTAACGAAACTTTGCAGACACATTTGGTGTTATTTTGTGTGAATGCCTGCAAAAAATCAGGTCAAAATTCGATCTCTAGGTGCCTTTTTCTATTTTCCCCGGTTTTTCATAATCTGCCGATTCAAAAATTCATTAAAAATTCATCCCTTGGAGAAAAAATCTAAAACTTTGTGGACGTGAATATATTGTGTTTGTGAGCCTCCCTGCAAAAAATCACGTCAAAATTCGATCTCTAGGTCCCGATATGGACTTATGTCTGCTCAGAAAAAAGGTATCTACTACTACAATTTTGGCTTTTGCATAATAACCTATTATAGGGGGGGGCTGCACCTCACCAACCACGCCCACAGTGGGAGGTGCGGTGCTGCCTTGGGGCCCCTCCCCCATGCTCATGCAAGTCTCCCCTCACTTGTGTGGCTTGGTTTTCCATGGCATTGGGTTTATTGATTCGTCAATTATCCAGAAACCGAATGTTGGCCGACTTCGGCCGAGTCTCGGTGCGTCCCTCGGAAATTTGTGGGCATCGTGGCGTGGCTTATTCTTGCATCAACGATGCATGGGCAGGGTCTATTGGGTGCATTTTCCTTTGTCCCTCTCGATTTTAAGTGCTCCCGGGTGACTTTGTTCTTGTTGAGGTGTGAGGAGAGTTATAAAACGGTGAACCAGCGTTGGATTTTTCCAACAACGCGTGCACTTTTTGCAGTGGCAATAGGCATGCGGGCATCATGTT
>NW_020874291.1:7014997-7017497 GCF_003935025.1 Abrus precatorius | reverse complement strand
ATAAAAACGCACCAGGAGGGCACCATGGTGCATAAAAACGCACCAGGAGGGCACCAGGGTGCGAAAAACGCACCAGGAGGGCACCATGGTGCATAAAAACGCACCAGGAGGGCACCAGGGTGCATAAAAACGCACCAGGAGGGCACCATGGTGCATAAAAACGCACCAGGAGGGCACCAGGGTGCGAAAAACGCACCAGGAGGGCACCATGGTGCATAAAAACGCACCAGGAGGGCACCAGGGTGCATAAAAACGCACCAGGAGGGCACCAGGGTGCATAAAAACGCACCAGGAGGGCACCAGGGTGCGAAAAACGCACCAGGAGGGCACCATGGTGCATAAAAACGCACCAAGTAGGCACCAGGGTGCATAAAAACGCACCAGGAGGGCACCAGGGTGCATAAAAACGCACCAGGAGGGCACCAGGGTGCGAAAAACGCACCAAGAGGGCACCATGGTGCATAAAAACGCACCAAGAGGGCACCATGGTGCATAAAAACGCACCAAGAGGGCACCATGGTGCGAAAAACGCACCAAGAGGGCACCATGGTGCATAAAAACGCACCATGAGGGCACCAGGGTGCGAAAAACGCACCAGGAGGGCACCATGGTGCATAAAAACGCACCAGGAGGGCACCATGGTGCATAAAAACGCACCAGGAGGGCACCATGGTGCATAAAAACGCACCAAGTAGGCACCAGGGTGCATAAAAACGCACCAGGAGGGCACCAGGGTGCATAAAAACGCACCAGGAGGGCACCAGGGTGCGAAAAACGCACCAAGTAGGCACCATGGTGCATAAAAACGCACCAGGAGGGCACCAGGGTGCATAAAAACGCACCAGGAGGGCACCAGGGTGCATAAAAACGCACCAGGAGGGCACCAGGGTGCATAAAAACGCACCAGGTAGGCACCAGGGTGGGCATGAAGAGGCACCATGATGGGCACCAAGAGGCACCAAGGTGGGCATCAAGGTGCACCATGGTGGGCATCAAGAGGCACCAAGGTGGGCACCAAGAGGCACCAAGGTGCACCATGGTGGGTATCAAGAGGGACCAAGGTGGGCATCAAGAGGCACCAAGGTGTGCATGAAGGTGCACCATGGTGGGCACCAAGAGGCACCATGGTGGGCACCAAGAGGCACCAAGGTGGGTATCAAGAGGCACCAAGGTGGGCATCAAGAGGCACCAAGGTGGGCATCAAGAGGCACCAAGGTGTGCATCAAGGTGCACCATGGTGGGCACCAAGAGGCACCATGGTGGGCACCAAGAGGCACCATGGTGGGTAGCAAGAGGCACCAAGGTGGGCACCAAGAGGCACCAAGGTGGGTATCAAGAGGCACCAAGGTGGGCATCAAGAGGCACCAAGGTGGGTATCAAGAGGCACCAAGGTGGGCATCAAGAGGCACCAAGGTGTGCATCAAGGTGCACCATGGTGGGCATCAAGAGGCACCAAGGTGGGCACCAAGAGGCACCAAGAGGCACCAAGGTGTGCATCAAGGTGCACCATGGTGGGCATCAAGAGGCACCAAGGTGGGCACCAAGAGGCACCAAGAGGCACCAAGGTGGGTATCAAGAAGCACCAAGGTGGGTATCAAGAGGCACCAAGGTGGGCATCAAGGTGCACCATGGTGCGATGATTCGGAGAAAAATTCATTATAAATCATTCCCTTGGGGAAATGTAACGAAACTTTGCAGACACATTTGGTGTTATTTTGTGTGAATGCCTGCAAAAAATCAGGTCAAAATTCGATCTCTAGGTGCCTTTTTCTATTTTCCCCGGTTTTTCATAATCTGCCGATTCAAAAATTCATTAAAAATTCATCCCTTGGAGAAAAAATCTAAAACTTTGTGGACGTGAATATATTGTGTTTGTGAGCCTCCCTGCAAAAAATCACGTCAAAATTCGATCTCTAGGTCCCGATATGGACTTATGTCTGCTCAGAAAAAAGGTATCTACTACTACAATTTTGGCTTTTGCATAATAACCTATTATAGGGGGGGGCTGCACCTCACCAACCACGCCCACAGTGGGAGGTGCGGTGCTGCCTTGGGGCCCCTCCCCCATGCTCATGCAAGTCTCCCCTCACTTGTGTGGCTTGGTTTTCCATGGCATTGGGTTTATTGATTCGTCAATTATCCAGAAACCGAATGTTGGCCGACTTCGGCCGAGTCTCGGTGCGTCCCTCGGAAATTTGTGGGCATCGTGGCGTGGCTTATTCTTGCATCAACGATGCATGGGCAGGGTCTATTGGGTGCATTTTCCTTTGTCCCTCTCGATTTTAAGTGCTCCCGGGTGACTTTGTTCTTGTTGAGGTGTGAGGAGAGTTATAAAACGGTGAACCAGCGTTGGATTTTTCCAACAACGCGTGCACTTTTTGCAGTGGCAATAGGCATGCGGGCATCATGTTCCTGGAGTTGGTCCCTATGGATATGGTTGTTCTTCCAGTTTGTGATGGTTGCATGTTGACGGGTGACACCACAGTGCCCGCGGTCAACA
>NW_020874291.1:7005130-7007397 GCF_003935025.1 Abrus precatorius | reverse complement strand
AGGGGGCCTCGGCCCCCCAGAGGCACGTGCCGTTGGTGAACCTCGTAAGGCGGATGAGTCTTGCGAGACGCCTTGAAGCGCAATTCCCATCGAGCAGCGGGTAGAATCGCATAAAAACGCAAGAGGCAAGGGTGCGAAAAACGCACCCAGGAGGCCTGGTGCATTTAAAAACCAACAGGGAGGGAGGTGATTACGGCAGAGGGCACAAGGGCTGCCACATAAAACGCACCAAAGGCACCCGGGGCACAGGTGGCAAAAAAGCACCAGGGGAAAGGGGCCACCGGTTCAACACACCACAGGCACCAGGGTGTGGCATAAGACCCAGGTGCAAAAAAGCCCGGTGGAGGGGCAAAAGGGGGGCAGGCACCAAGGTGTGGCAAAAGGCACCAGGAGGCACCAAGGTGTGGCAAGCACCAGGGGGCACCAGGTGCAGAAAACGCACCAGGAGGGCACCAGGGTGCAAAAAGCACCAGGTAGGCACCATGGTGCAGAAAAACGCACCAGGTAGGCACCATGGTGCAGAAAAACGCACCAGGAGGGCACCAGGGTGCAGAAAAACGCACCAGGAGGGCACCAGGGTGGTGAAAAACGCACCAGGAGGCACCATGGTGCAGAAAAACGCACCAGGAGGGCACCAGGGTGCGAAAAACGCACCAGGAGGGCACCATGGTGCATAAAAACGCACCAGGAGGGCACCAGGGTGTGAAAAACGCACCAGGAGGGCACCAGGTGCAAAAAACGCACCAGGAGGGCACCAGGGTGCGAAAAACGCACCAGGAGGGCACCATGGTGCATAAAAACGCACCAGGAGGGCACCAGGGTGCGAAAAACGCACCAGGGTGCGAAAAACGCACCAGGAGGGCACCATGGTGCATAAAAACGCACCAGGAGGCACCAGGGTGCATAAAAACGCACCAGGAGGGCACCAGGGTGCGAAAAAACGCACAGGAGGGCACCATGGTGCATAAAAACCGGCAACCGAGGGGACCAGGGTGCATAAAACGCACCAGGAGGGCACCATGGTGCATAAAACGACCAGGGCACCAGGTGCGAAGGGGGACCAGGTGCAAAACGCACCAGGAGGCACCATGGTGCATAAAAACGCACCAGGAGGGCACCAGGGTGCATAAAAACGCACCAGGAGGGCACCATGGTGCATAAAAACGCACCAGGAGGGCACCAGGGTGCGAAAAAACGCACCAGGGGGCACCATGGTGCATAAAAACGCACCAAGGAGGGCACCAGGGTTGCATAAAAACGCACCAGGAGGGCACCAGGGTGCATAAAAACGCACCAGGAGGGCACCAGGGTGCATAAAAACGCACCAGGAGGGCACCATGGTGCATAAAAACGGCACCGCAAGAGGCACCAGGGGTGATAAAAACGCACAGGGAGGGCACCAGGGTGCGAAAAACGCACCAGGAGGGCACCATGGTGCATAAAAACGCACCAGGTAGGCACCAGGGTGGCATGAAGAGGCACCATGATGGGCACAAGAGGCATAAAACGCACCAGGAGGGCACCATGGGTGGAAAAAACGCACCAGGAGGGCACCATGGTGCATAAAAACGCACCAGGAGGGCACCAGGGTGCATAAAACGCAACCAGGAGGGCACCAGGGTGCGAAAAACGCACCAGGAGGGCACCAGGGTGCATAAAAACGCACCAGGAGGGCACCAGGGTGCATAAAAACAGCACCAGGAGGGCACCATGGTGCATAAAAAACGCACAGGAGCACCAGGGTGCGAAAAACGCACCAAGAGGGCACCATGGTGCATAAAAAACGCACCAAGAGGGCACCAGGGTGCATAAAACGCACCAAGAGGGCACCAGGTGCATAAAACGCACCAGGTAGCACCATGGTGGGCATCAAGAGGCACCAAGGTGGGCACCAAGGCACAAGGTGTGCCATCAAGGTGCACCATGGTGGGTATCAAGAGGACCAAGGTGGGCATCAAGAGGCACCAAGGTGGGTATAAGAGGGACCAAGGTGGGCATCAAGAGGCACCAAGGTGTGATCAAGAGGCACCATGGTGGGTAGCAGAGGCACCAAGGTGGGCACCAAGAGGCACATGGTGGGCACCAAGAGGCACCAAGGTGGGCATCAAGAGGCACCAAGGTGGGCATCAAGAGGCACCCAAGGTGGGCATCAAGAGGCACCAAGGTGTGCATCAAGGTGCACCATGGTGGGCACCAAGAGGCACCATGGTGGGCACCAAGAGGCACCAAGGTGGGCACCAAGAGGCACCAAGGTGGGCACCAAGAGG
>NW_020874291.1:6965130-6970130 GCF_003935025.1 Abrus precatorius | reverse complement strand
CGCCATGGAATCGAGTGGCTCCAAGTGTGGCCATTTTTCGGTAGCAGAACTGGCGATGGCAGGACGATGAAACCGGGAAGCTGGGTTACGGTGCCAACTGCGCGCAACCTAGACCCCACAAAGGTGCTTGGGTCGATTAAGACAGCGCGACGGTGGTCATGGAAAGTCGAACGCTAAGGATGTGTAACAAACTACCTGACCGAATCAACTAGCCCCGAAAATGGATTGGCGCTAAAGCGCGCGACCATTATACCCGCCGTCGGGCAAGGACCAGGCCCCGATTGAGTAGGAGGGCGCGCGGTCGCTGCAAAACCCGGGGCGCGAGGCCTGGGCGGACAAGGGCTCGTCGGTGCGATCTTGGTGGTCAGTAGGCAGAATATTCAAATGAGAACTTGAAAGGCCGAAAGAGGGGAAAGGTTCCATGTGAACGGCACTTTGCACCAGGGTTAAGTCGATCCTAAGGAGCGGGGAAGCCCGTCTGATAAGCGCTGCGAGCGCTACTCCGAAAGGGAAATCGTGTTAAATTTCCTGAACCGGACGTGGCGGCTGACGGCAAACGTTAGGGAGTCCGAGACTCGGCGGCGAGCGCAATACCCCCGAAATGATATCTTTCTCTGTTTAACAGCCTGCTCCCCCTGGAAACGGCTCGCCGGAGGTAGAGTCCAGCGGCTGGAAGAGCCACCGCACGTCGCGTGGTTGGTTCCGGTGCGCCCCCGGCGGGGCCCTTTGAAAATCCGGGGACCGGCAGTTGCCTTCCCACGCACGTGGTCGTTACTCATTAACCGCATCAGGGTTCCAACTACGGTGAACAGCCTCTGCGTCCAATGGAACAATGTTAGGCCAAGGAGCACGGCAAAATGGATCCGGTAACCTCGGGAAGAAAGATTGGCCTGAGGGCTGGGCACGGGAGTCCACGTCCCGAACCCGTCGGCTGTCGGTGGGACTCGCTCGAGCTGCTCTCCCGCGGCGAGAGCGGGTCGCCGCGTGCCGTCGGGTAGACGGATTGGGAACGGGCCTCTGCGGCCTTCGTCCTCGGGGTCAACATGTCGACTCGAACTGTAACGGACAGGGAATCGACTGTTTAATTAAAACAAAGCATTTGCGATGCGTCCCTGCGGATGTTGGATCGCCATGTGATTTCTGTCCCAGTTGCTCTGAAATGTCAAAGCTGAAAGGAAATTCAACCAAAGCGCGGGTAAACGGCATGGAGTAACTATGACTCTTCTTAACGTAGCCAAATGCCTCGTCCATCTAATTCATTACGCGCTGCATGAAATGGATTAACGAGATTCCCACTGTCCCTGTTCTTACTATCCAGCGAAACCACAGCCAAGGGAACGGGCTTGGCGGAATCAGCGGGGAAAGAGACCCTTTTGAGCTTGACTCTAGTCCGACTTTGTGATAATTGACTTGAGGAGTGGTTAGGATAAGTGGACGCTGGATAACAGCGAAAGCTGAAATACCACGACTTTTAACGTTATGTTTACTTATTCCGTGAATCGGTTAAGCGGGGCGCTGCCCCTCTTTTGGACCCAGCTGTGCTTTCTGGCCGGTCGATCCGGGCGGAAGACTTGTCAGGGGGGAGTTTGGCTGGGGCGGCCACCATCTGTTTAAAAGAGATAACCGCAGTGTCTCAAGATGAGCTCAACGCAGAACAGAAATCTCGTGTGCGAAAAAAGGGTAAAAGGCTCGTTTGATTCTGATTTACAGTACGAATACGAACCGTGAAAGCGGGCCTATACGATCCTTTAGTTCCTTCGGAATTTGAAGCTAGAGTTGTTCAGAAAAGTTACACAGGGATAACTGGCTTTGTGGCAGCCATAGTTCATAGCGACGTTTGCTTTTTATCCTTCGTATGTCGCTCTTTCCTATCATTGTGAAGGCAGAATTTCACCAAGTTGTTGAATTGTTCACCCACCATAGGGAACGGAGCTGGGTTTAGACCGTCGTGAGACAGGTTAGTTTAACCCATACTGATGACAGCTGTCGCAATTAGTAATCAACCCTAGTACGAGAGGAACGTTGATTCGCACAATTGTCATCGCGCTTGGTTTGAAAAGCCGAGTGGCGCGAAGCTACGTGCGTTGGATTATGTACTTGAAACGCCTCTAAGTCAAGAATCGGGCTAGAAAGCCGCACGCGTGTGCCCGTTGTCCGTTGTGGCGACCAGAGGTAGGGGCCTCGGCCCCCAGAGGCACGTGCCGTTGGTGAACCTCGTAAGGCGGTATGAGTCTTCGCGAGACGCCTTTGAAGCGCAATTCCCAATCGAGCAGCGCGTGTTAGAATCCTTTTGCAGACGACTTAAATACGCACTGGTATTGTAAGCTGCGATGCTGCGTGAGTCCGATTAGCTTGTCGCGCTGTCATTCGTCTCACCAAATCCTAACTAGATTTGTGAGAGTTAGCGGAGGCAGCCTTAGCTCAACCCAAGAGGCCCGGTGACAAGGTCACAGAGACAAGTTGTGAAGGCACGGTTCAGGCCTAGTGCACCGACCTTAAGAGGAGCACCAAGCCAAGTCACAAGTGAGGGCACAGTTCAAGGGCATAACGTGGCCAACAACCAGATTACACAGTTAGCACAGGTTGTGGCACTAAGTGTCAAGGCAGACAGAGTGGGCTTAGACGTTTGTGCAAGGAAGGGACATCGTGCAAGCGTACAGAGCAAGGGCTAAGCACAAGTAGCCCCATGCTGCAAAATAACGCACCAGGTAGCATGGGCCAACCCCTTAGAGGGCCAGGTGAGAAAACGCACCAGAGGTCCCAGGTGAGAAACAACCAAGGAGGCACCAAGGTGTTGAAAGGGGCACCAAGGTTTGGCAAGGGGCACTAAGTGGGCACAAGGGCACGGCACCACAGGTGTGGCAAGAGGCACCCAGGTTAGGGCACCAAGGTTGTGGCACAAGGTTAGGCACCAAGGTTGTGGAAAGGGGCACCAAGGTTTGCAAGGGGCACTAAGTGGGCACAAGGCAGGCACCAAGGTGTGGCAAGAGGCACCCAGGTTAGGCACCAAGGTTTGGCAAGGGGCACTAAGTGGCGCACAAGCAGGCACCAAGGTGTGGCAAGAGGCACCAGGTAGGCACCAAGGTTGGCAAAGGGGCAGAAGGGGGGGCACCATTGGTGCAGAAAAACGCACCACCGAGGGCACCAGGGTGCATAAAATGCACCAAGTAGGCACCATGGTGCAGAAAAACGCACAGGTAGGCACCATGGTGCAGAAAACGCACCAGGAGGCCACCAGGGTGCAGAAAACGCAACCAGAGGGCACCAGGGTGTGAAAACGGAACCAGGAGGGCCACCAAGTGCATAAAAACACGGCACCAGCCGAGGGCACCAGGGTGCGAAAAAACCGCACCAGCGAGGGCACCATGGTGCATAAAACGCACCAGGAGGCACCAGGGTGCGGAAAACGCACCAGGGTGCGAAAAACCCACCAGGAGTGCCCATGGTGCAAAAAACGCACCAGGAGGCACCATGGGTGCATAAAAACGCACCAGGAGGGCACCAGGGTGCATAAAAACGCACCAGGAGGGCACCATGGTGCATAAAAAACGCACCAGAGGCACCAGGGTGCAAAAAACGCACCAGGAGGCACCATGGTGCATAAAAACGCACCAGAGGCACCAGGGTGCATAAAACGCACCAGGAGGGCACCAGGGTGCGAAAAAACGCACCAGGAGGGCACCATGGTGCATAAAACGCACCAGAGAGGGGCACCAGGGTGCATAAAAACGCACCAGGAGGGCACCAGGGTGCATAAAAACGCACCAGGAGGCACCAGGTGCAAAAAACGCACCAGGAGGCACCATGGTGCATAAAACGCACCAGGAGGGCACCATGGTGCATAAAAACGCACCAGGAGGCACCAGGGTGCATAAAAAACGCACCAGGAGGGCACCAGGGTGCGAAAAACGCACCAGGAGGGCACCATGGTGCATAAAAACGCACCAGGTAGGCACCAGGGTGGGCATGAAGAGGCACATGATGGGCACCAAGAGGCATAAAAACGTCACAGATGGGCACCAGGGGTGCGAAAAAAACGCACCAGGAGGGCACCATGGTGCATAAAAACGCACCAGGAGGGCACCAGGGTGCATAAACGGCCACCAGAGGGCACCAGGGTGCGAAAAACGCACCAGGGTGCATAATAAACGCACCAGGAGGGCACCAGGGTGCATTAAAAACACACCAGGAAGGGCACCATGGTGGCATAAATCACCAAGGTGACCACGCAACCCAAAGGAGTGCACCGAGGTGGGTGCTAAAAAGACGCACCCAACGAGGCACCATGGTGCATAAATACACGCACCAATAGGGCACCCATGGGTGGCATAGAAAACGCACCAGGTAGGCACCATAGGTGGCATCAAGAGGCACCAGTGTGGGCACCCAAGAGGCACCAAGGTGTGCATCAAGGTGCACAGTGGTGGGTAGCAAGAGGCACCAAGTGTGGAAGCCATCAAGAGGCACAAGGTGGGGCACCAAGAGGCACCAAGGTGGGCATCAAAGAGGCACCAAGGTGTGCATCAAGTGCACCATGGTCAGGGTAGCAGGACCGTGGAGAGGCACCAAGGTTGAGGCACCAAGAGGCACCAAGGGGCTTAGCCCACCAAGGTGAGCATCAAGAGGGCACCAGTGTGGGGCATCAAAGAGACACCAAGGTGGGCATCAAGAGGCACCAAGGTGCTGCATTCAAGGTGCACCATGGTGAGGTAGCGAAGAGGCACCAAGGTGGGTAGCAAGAGGCACCAAGGTGGGCACAAGGCAGTGGGCACCACAGAGGCACCAAGGTGGCATCAAGAGCACCAAGGGTGGCGACCAAAGCACCAAGGTGTGCATCAAGGTGCACCATGGTGGGTAGCAAGAGGCACCAAGGTGGGCACCAAGAGGCCACCAGGTGGGCATCAAGAAGCACCAAGGTGCGGTATCAAGAGCGCCAAGGTGGGCATCAAGGTGCACCATGTGCGATGATTCGGGAGAAAAATTCATTAAAATCATTCCCT
>NW_020874291.1:6952630-6955130 GCF_003935025.1 Abrus precatorius | reverse complement strand
CCAGGAGGGCACCAGGGTGCGAAAAACGCACCAGGAGGGCACCATGGTGCATAAAAACGCACCAGGAGGGCACCAGGGTGCATAAAAACGCACCAGGAGGGCACCAGGGTGCATAAAAACGCACCAGGAGGGCACCAGGGTGCGAAAAACGCACCAGGAGGGCACCATGGTGCATAAAAACGCACCAAGTAGGCACCAGGGTGCATAAAAACGCACCAGGAGGGCACCAGGGTGCATAAAAACGCACCAGGAGGGCACCAGGGTGCGAAAAACGCACCAAGAGGGCACCATGGTGCATAAAAACGCACCAAGAGGGCACCATGGTGCGAAAAACGCACCAAGAGGGCACCATGGTGCGAAAAACGCACCAAGAGGGCACCATGGTGCATAAAAACGCACCATGAGGGCACCAGGGTGCGAAAAACGCACCAGGAGGGCACCATGGTGCATAAAAACGCACCAGGAGGGCACCATGGTGCATAAAAACGCACCAGGAGGGCACCATGGTGCATAAAAACGCACCAAGTAGGCACCAGGGTGCATAAAAACGCACCAGGAGGGCACCAGGGTGCATAAAAACGCACCAGGAGGGCACCAGGGTGCGAAAAACGCACCAAGTAGGCACCATGGTGCATAAAAACGCACCAGGAGGGCACCAGGGTGCATAAAAACGCACCAGGAGGGCACCAGGGTGCATAAAAACGCACCAGGAGGGCACCAGGGTGCATAAAAACGCACCAGGTAGGCACCAGGGTGGGCATGAAGAGGCACCATGATGGGCACCAAGAGGCACCAAGGTGGGCATCAAGGTGCACCATGGTGGGCATCAAGAGGCACCAAGGTGGGCACCAAGAGGCACCAAGGTGCACCATGGTGGGTATCAAGAGGGACCAAGGTGGGCATCAAGAGGCACCAAGGTGTGCATGAAGGTGCACCATGGTGGGCACCAAGAGGCACCATGGTGGGCACCAAGAGGCACCAAGGTGGGTATCAAGAGGCACCAAGGTGGGCATCAAGAGGCACCAAGGTGGGCATCAAGAGGCACCAAGGTGTGCATCAAGGTGCACCATGGTGGGCACCAAGAGGCACCATGGTGGGCACCAAGAGGCACCATGGTGGGTAGCAAGAGGCACCAAGGTGGGCACCAAGAGGCACCAAGGTGGGTATCAAGAGGCACCAAGGTGGGCATCAAGAGGCACCAAGGTGGGTATCAAGAGGCACCAAGGTGGGCATCAAGAGGCACCAAGGTGTGCATCAAGGTGCACCATGGTGGGCATCAAGAGGCACCAAGGTGGGCACCAAGAGGCACCAAGAGGCACCAAGGTGTGCATCAAGGTGCACCATGGTGGGCATCAAGAGGCACCAAGGTGGGCACCAAGAGGCACCAAGAGGCACCAAGGTGGGTATCAAGAAGCACCAAGGTGGGTATCAAGAGGCACCAAGGTGGGCATCAAGGTGCACCATGGTGCGATGATTCGGAGAAAAATTCATTATAAATCATTCCCTTGGGGAAATGTAACGAAACTTTGCAGACACATTTGGTGTTATTTTGTGTGAATGCCTGCAAAAAATCAGGTCAAAATTCGATCTCTAGGTGCCTTTTTCTATTTTCCCCGGTTTTTCATAATCTGCCGATTCAAAAATTCATTAAAAATTCATCCCTTGGAGAAAAAATCTAAAACTTTGTGGACGTGAATATATTGTGTTTGTGAGCCTCCCTGCAAAAAATCACGTCAAAATTCGATCTCTAGGTCCCGATATGGACTTATGTCTGCTCAGAAAAAAGGTATCTACTACTACAATTTTGGCTTTTGCATAATAACCTATTATAGGGGGGGCTGCACCTCACCAACCACGCCCACAGTGGGAGGTGCGGTGCTGCCTTGGGGCCCCTCCCCCATGCTCATGCAAGTCTCCCCTCACTTGTGTGGCTTGGTTTTCCATGGCATTGGGTTTATTGATTCGTCAATTATCCAGAAACCGAATGTTGGCCGACTTCGGCCGAGTCTCGGTGCGTCCCTCGGAAATTTGTGGGCATCGTGGCGTGGCTTATTCTTGCATCAACGATGCATGGGCAGGGTCTATTGGGTGCATTTTCCTTTGTCCCTCTCGATTTTAAGTGCTCCCGGGTGACTTTGTTCTTGTTGAGGTGTGAGGAGAGTTATAAAACGGTGAACCAGCGTTGGATTTTTCCAACAACGCGTGCACTTTTTGCAGTGGCAATAGGCATGCGGGCATCATGTTCCTGGAGTTGGTCCCTATGGATATGGTTGTTCTTCCAGTTTGTGATGGTTGCATGTTGACGGGTGACACCACAGTGCCCGCGGTCAACACGAGGATTTTAATGGATGCCACTTGGCTCGGTGTCTTGCATGTGATGATAGGGATGGGCAAGGTGATGCCTTAGGCATTATTGAACCTACCCTTGAATGTGTGCTTGGCTGGTGGTTTGCCGCACTCGATCTGAACGACATCCATTAAAATCCCCGACTCTGGGTTA
>NW_020874291.1:6920130-6922630 GCF_003935025.1 Abrus precatorius | reverse complement strand
ACGCACCAGGAGGGCACCATGGTGCATAAAAACGCACCAGGAGGGCACCAGGGTGCGAAAAACGCACCAGGAGGGCACCATGGTGCATAAAAACGCACCAGGAGGGCACCAGGGTGCATAAAAACGCACCAGGAGGGCACCAGGGTGCATAAAAACGCACCAGGAGGGCACCAGGGTGCGAAAAACGCACCAGGAGGGCACCATGGTGCATAAAAACGCACCAAGTAGGCACCAGGGTGCATAAAAACGCACCAGGAGGGCACCAGGGTGCATAAAAACGCACCAGGAGGGCACCAGGGTGCGAAAAACGCACCAAGAGGGCACCATGGTGCATAAAAACGCACCAAGAGGGCACCATGGTGCGAAAAACGCACCAAGAGGGCACCATGGTGCGAAAAACGCACCAAGAGGGCACCATGGTGCATAAAAACGCACCATGAGGGCACCAGGGTGCGAAAAACGCACCAGGAGGGCACCATGGTGCATAAAAACGCACCAGGAGGGCACCATGGTGCATAAAAACGCACCAGGAGGGCACCATGGTGCATAAAAACGCACCAAGTAGGCACCAGGGTGCATAAAAACGCACCAGGAGGGCACCAGGGTGCATAAAAACGCACCAGGAGGGCACCAGGGTGCATAAAAACGCACCAAGTAGGCACCAGGGTGCATAAAAACGCACCAGGAGGGCACCAGGGTGCATAAAAACGCACCAGGAGGGCACCAGGGTGCATAAAAACGCACCAGGAGGGCACCAGGGTGCATAAAAACGCACCAGGTAGGCACCAGGGTGGGCATGAAGAGGCACCATGATGGGCACCAAGAGGCACCAAGGTGGGCATCAAGGTGCACCATGGTGGGCATCAAGAGGCACCAAGGTGGGCACCAAGAGGCACCAAGGTGCACCATGGTGGGTATCAAGAGGGACCAAGGTGGGCATCAAGAGGCACCAAGGTGTGCATGAAGGTGCACCATGGTGGGCACCAAGAGGCACCATGGTGGGCACCAAGAGGCACCAAGGTGGGTATCAAGAGGCACCAAGGTGGGCATCAAGAGGCACCAAGGTGGGCATCAAGAGGCACCAAGGTGTGCATCAAGGTGCACCATGGTGGGCACCAAGAGGCACCATGGTGGGCACCAAGAGGCACCATGGTGGGTAGCAAGAGGCACCAAGGTGGGCACCAAGAGGCACCAAGGTGGGTATCAAGAGGCACCAAGGTGGGCATCAAGAGGCACCAAGGTGGGTATCAAGAGGCACCAAGGTGGGCATCAAGAGGCACCAAGGTGTGCATCAAGGTGCACCATGGTGGGCATCAAGAGGCACCAAGGTGGGCACCAAGAGGCACCAAGAGGCACCAAGGTGTGCATCAAGGTGCACCATGGTGGGCATCAAGAGGCACCAAGGTGGGCACCAAGAGGCACCAAGAGGCACCAAGGTGGGTATCAAGAAGCACCAAGGTGGGTATCAAGAGGCACCAAGGTGGGCATCAAGGTGCACCATGGTGCGATGATTCGGAGAAAAATTCATTATAAATCATTCCCTTGGGGAAATGTAACGAAACTTTGCAGACACATTTGGTGTTATTTTGTGTGAATGCCTGCAAAAAATCAGGTCAAAATTCGATCTCTAGGTGCCTTTTTCTATTTTCCCCGGTTTTTCATAATCTGCCGATTCAAAAATTCATTAAAAATTCATCCCTTGGAGAAAAAATCTAAAACTTTGTGGACGTGAATATATTGTGTTTGTGAGCCTCCCTGCAAAAAATCACGTCAAAATTCGATCTCTAGGTCCCGATATGGACTTATGTCTGCTCAGAAAAAAGGTATCTACTACTACAATTTTGGCTTTTGCATAATAACCTATTATAGGGGGGGGCTGCACCTCACCAACCACGCCCACAGTGGGAGGTGCGGTGCTGCCTTGGGGCCCCTCCCCCATGCTCATGCAAGTCTCCCCTCACTTGTGTGGCTTGGTTTTCCATGGCATTGGGTTTATTGATTCGTCAATTATCCAGAAACCGAATGTTGGCCGACTTCGGCCGAGTCTCGGTGCGTCCCTCGGAAATTTGTGGGCATCGTGGCGTGGCTTATTCTTGCATCAACGATGCATGGGCAGGGTCTATTGGGTGCATTTTCCTTTGTCCCTCTCGATTTTAAGTGCTCCCGGGTGACTTTGTTCTTGTTGAGGTGTGAGGAGAGTTATAAAACGGTGAACCAGCGTTGGATTTTTCCAACAACGCGTGCACTTTTTGCAGTGGCAATAGGCATGCGGGCATCATGTTCCTGGAGTTGGTCCCTATGGATATGGTTGTTCTTCCAGTTTGTGATGGTTGCATGTTGACGGGTGACACCACAGTGCCCGCGGTCAACACGAGGATTTTAATGGATGCCACTTGGCTCGGTGTCTTGCATGTGATGATAGGGATGGGCAAGGTGATGCCTTAGGCATTATTGAACCTACCCTTGAATGTGTGCTTGGCTGGTGGTTTGCCGCACTCGA
>NW_020874291.1:6895722-6917620 GCF_003935025.1 Abrus precatorius | reverse complement strand
CTTTTCGAGATCTGTCCAATCCAGACTCCCGCCAATCCTGCTGAGAATCACAGATACCGCCAAATGGCTAAAATAGGAAAAAGGAAAGAGGAAAAAGTGGTGCAACACGAGGACTTCCCAGGAGGTCACCCATCCTAGTACTACTCTCGCCCAAGCACGCTTAGCTGCGGAGTTCTGATGGGATCCGGTGCATTAGTGCTGGTATGATCGCACCTGACATGTTCTGCGCGATCAACTCCTATATGAATGCCGAGGGCGAAGCTTGCTCCAACCGGGACCGACCGAGACAGTCAAGACGGATTTACCGTTATCAGGGCAAACCATGCGCCTGCGCAAATTCACCGATAAATACCGCGCAATTCTGGGAGGGCGGAAGGCCGAGCCGATCGGTGTAGAAAGAGGTGAAAAAACTGAGGATTTAGCGTCGTAAACTCTGGAGGGACATAACTTTTAGCACAGGACTCGGATTTATGCAAATCATATGTCTATTTCATATAACTTTTCGAGATCTGTCCAATCCAGACTCCCGCCAATCCTGCTGAGAATCACAGATACCGCCAAATGGCTAAAATAGGAAAAAGGAAAGAGGAAAAAGTGGTGCAACACGAGGACTTCCCAGGAGGTCACCCATCCTAGTACTACTCTCGCCCAAGCACGCTTAACTGCGGAGTTCTGATGGGATCCGGTGCATTAGTGCTGGTATGATCGCACCTGACATGTTCTGCGCGATCAACTCCTATATGAATGCCGAGGGCGAAGCTTGCTCCAACCGGGACCGACCGAGACAGTCAAGACGGATTTACCGTTATCAGGGCAAACCATGCGCCTGCGCAAATTCACCGATAAATACCGCGCAATTCTGGGAGGGCGGAAGGCCGAGCCGATCGGTGTAGAAAGAGGTGAAAAACTGAGGATTTAGCGTCGTAAACTCTGGAGGGACATAACTTTTAGCACAGGACTCGGATTTATGCAAATCATATGTCTATTTCATATAACTTTTCGGGATCTGTCCAATCCAGACTCCCGCCAATCCTGCTGAGAATCACACAGATACCGCCAAATGGCTAAAATAGGAAAAAGGAAAGAGGAAAAAGAGGTGCAACACGAGACTTCCCAGGAGGTCACCCATCCTAGTACTACTCTCGCCCAAGCACGCTTAACTGCGGAGTTCTGATGGGATCCGGTGCATTAGTGCTGGTATGATCGCACCTGAACATGTTCTGCGCGATCAACTCCTATATGAATGCCGAGGGCGAAGCTTGCTCCAACCGGGACCGACCGAGACAGTCAAGACGGATTTACCGTTATCAGGGCAAACCATGCGCCTGCGCAAATTCACCGATAAATACCGCGCAATTCTGGGAGGCGGAAGGCCGAGCCGATCGGTGTAGAAAGAGGTGAAAAACTGAGGATTTAGCGTCGTAAACTCTGGAGGGACATAACTTTTAGCACAGGACTCGGATTTATGCAAATCATATGTCTATTTCATATAACTTTTCGGGATCTGTCCAATCCAGACTCCCGCCAATCCTGCTGAGAATCACAGATACCGCCAAATGGCTAAAATAGGAAAAAGGAAAGAGGAAAAAGAGGTGCAACACGAGGACTTCCCAGGAGGTCACCCATCCTAGTACTACTCTCGCCCAAGCACGCTTAACTGCGGAGTTCTGATGGGATCCGGTGCATTAGTGCTGGTATGATCGCACCTGACATGTTCTGCGCGATCAACTCCTATATGAATGCCGAGGGCGAAGCTTGCTCCAACCGGGACCGACCGAGACAGTCAAGACGGATTTACCGTTATCAGGGCAAACCATGCGCCTGCGCAAATTCACCGATAATACCGCGCAATTCTGGGAGGCGGAAGGCCGAGCCGATCGGTGTAGAAAGAGGTGAAAAACTGAGGATTTAGCGTCGTAAACTCTGGAGGGACATAACTTTTAGCACAGGACTCGGATTTATGCAAATCATATGTCTATTTCATATAACTTTTCGGGATCTGTCCAATCCAGACTCCCGCCAATCCTGCTGAGAATCACAGATACCGCCAAATGGCTAAAATAGGAAAAAGGAAAGAGGAAAAAGAGGTGCAACACGAGGACTTCCCAGGAGGTCACCCATCCTAGTACTACTCTCGCCCAAGCACGCTTAACTGCGGAGTTCTGATGGGATCCGGTGCATTAGTGCTGGTATGATCGCACCTGACATGTTCTGCGCGATCAACTCCTATATGAATGCCGAGGGCGAAGCTTGCTCCAACCGGGACCGACCGAGACAGTCAAGACGGATTTACCGTTATCAGGGCAAACCATGCGCCTGCGCAAATTCACCGATAAATACGCGCAATTCTGGGAGGGCGGAAGGCCGAGCCGATCGGTGTAGAAAGAGGTGAAAACTGAGGATTTAGCGTCGTAAACTCTGGAGGGACATAACTTTTAGCACAGGACTCGGATTTATGCAAATCATATGTCTATTTCATATAACTTTCGGATCTGTCCAATCCAGACTCCCGCCAATCCTGCTGAGAATCACAGATACCGCCAAATGGCTAAAATAGGAAAAAGGAAAGAGGAAAAAGAGGTGCAACACGAGGACTTCCCAGGAGGTCACCCATCCTAGTACTACTCTCGCCAAGCACGCTTAACTGCGGAGTTCTGATGGGATCCGGTGCATTAGTGCTGGTATGATCGCACCTGACATGTTCTGCGCGATCAACTCCTATATGAATGCCGAGGGCGAAGCTTGCTCCAACCGGGACCGACCGAGACAGTCAAGACGGATTTACCGTTATCAGGGCAAACCATGCGCCTGCGCAAATTCACCGATAAATACCGCGCAATTCTGGAGGGCGGAAGGCCGAGCCGATCGGTGTAGAAAGAGGTGAAAAACTGAGGATTTAGCGTCGTAAACTCTGGAGGGACATAACTTTTAGCACAGGACTCGGATTTATGCAAATCATATGTCTATTTCATATAACTTTTCGGGATCTGTCCAATCCAGACTCCCGCCAATCCTGCTGAGAATCACAGATACCGCCAAATGGCTAAAATAGGAAAAAGGAAAGAGGAAAAAGAGGTGCAACACGAGACTTCCCAGGAGGTCACCCATCCTAGTACTACTCTCGCCCAAGCACGCTTAACTGCGGAGTTCTGATGGGATCCGGTGCATTAGTGCTGGTATGATCGCACCTGACATGTTCTGCGCGATCAACTCCTATATGAATGCCGAGGGCGAAGCTTGCTCCAACCGGGACCGACCGAGACAGTCAAGACGGATTTACCGTTATCAGGGCAAACCATGCGCCTGCGCAAATTCACCGATAAATACCGCGCAATTCTGGGAGGGCGGAAGGCCGAGCCGATCGGTGTAGAAAGAGGTGAAAAACTGAGGATTTAGCGTCGTAAACTCTGGAGGGACATAACTTTTAGCACAGGACTCGGATTTATGCAAATCATATGTCTATTTCATATAACTTTTCGGGATCTGTCCAATCCAGACTCCCGCCAATCCTGCTGAGAATCACAGATACCGCCAAATGGCTAAAATAGGAAAAAGGAAAGAGGAAAAAGAGGTGCAACACGAGGACTTCCCAGGAGGTCACCCATCCTAGTACTACTCTCGCCCAAGCACGCTTACTGCGGAGTTCTGATGGGATCCGGTGCATTAGTGCTGGTATGATCGCACCTGACATGTTCTGCGCGATCAACTCCTATATGAATGCCGAGGGCGAAGCTTGCTCCAACCGGGACCGACCGAGACAGTCAAGACGGATTTACCGTTATCAGGGCAAACCATGCGCCTGCGCAAATTCACCGATAAATACCGCGCAATTCTGGGAGGGCGGAAGGCCGAGCCGATCGGTGTAGAAAGAGGTGAAAAACTGAGGATTTAGCGTCGTAAACTCTGGAGGGACATAACTTTTAGCACAGGACTCGGATTTATGCAAATCATATGTCTATTTCATATAACTTTTCGGATCTGTCCAATCCAGACTCCCGCCAATCCTGCTGAGAATCACAGATACCGCCAAATGGCTAAAATAGGAAAAAGGAAAGAGGAAAAAGAGGTGCAACACGAGGACTTCCCAGGAGGTCACCCATCCTAGTACTACTCTCGCCCAAGCACGCTTAACTGCGGAGTTCTGATGGGATCCGGTGCATTAGTGCTGGTATGATCGCACCTGACATGTTCTGCGCGATCAACTCCTATATGAATGCCGAGGGCGAAGCTTGCTCCAACCGGGACCGACCGAGACAGTCAAGACGGATTTACCGTTATCAGGGCAAACCATGCGCCTGCGCAAATTCACCGATAAATACCGCGCAATTCTGGGAGGGCGGAAGGCCGAGCCGATCGGTGTAGAAAGAGGTGAAAAACTGAGGATTTAGCGTCGTAAACTCTGGAGGGACATAACTTTTAGCACAGGACTCGGATTTATGCAAATCATATGTCTATTTCATATAACTTTTCGGGATCTGTCCAATCCAGACTCCCGCCAATCCTGCTGAGAATCACAGATACCGCCAAATGGCTAAAATAGGAAAAAGGAAAGAGGAAAAAGAGGTGCAACACGAGGACTTCCCAGGAGGTCACCCATCCTAGTACTACTCTCGCCCAAGCACGCTTAACTGCGGAGTTCTGATGGGATCCGGTGCATTAGTGCTGGTATGATCGCACCTGACATGTTCTGCGCGATCAACTCCTATATGAATGCCGAGGGCGAAGCTTGCTCCAACCGGGACCGACCGAGACAGTCAAGACGGATTTACCGTTATCAGGGCAAACCATGCGCCTGCGCAAATTCACCGATAAATACCGCGCAATTCTGGGAGGGCGGAAGGCCGAGCCGATCGGTGTAGAAAGAGGTGAAAAACTGAGGATTTAGCGTCGTAAACTCTGGAGGGACATAACTTTTAGCACAGGACTCGGATTTATGCAAATCATATGTCTATTTCATATAACTTTTCGGGATCTGTCCAATCCAGACTCCCGCCAATCCTGCTGAGAATCACAGATACCGCCAAATGGCTAAATAGGAAAAAGGAAAGAGGAAAAGAGGTGCAACACGAGGACTTCCCAGGAGGTCACCCATCCTAGTACTACTCTCGCCCAAGCACGCTTAACTGCGGAGTTCTGATGGGATCCGGTGCATTAGTGCTGGTATGATCGCACCTGACATGTTCTGCGCGATCAACTCCTATATGAATGCCGAGGGCGAAGCTTGCTCCAACCGGGACCGACCGAGACAGTCAAGACGGATTTACCGTTATCAGGGCAAACCATGCGCCTGCGCAAATTCACCGATAAATACCGCGCAATTCTGGGAGGGCGGAAGGCCGAGCCGATCGGTGTAGAAAGAGGTGAAAACTGAGGATTTAGCGTCGTAAACTCTGGAGGGACATAACTTTTAGCACAGGACTCGGATTTATGCAAATCATATGTCTATTTCATATAACTTTTCGGGATCTGTCCAATCCAGACTCCCGCCAATCCTGCTGAGAATCACAGATACCGCCAAATGGCTAAAATAGGAAAAAGGAAAGAGGAAAAAGAGGTGCAACACGAGGACTTCCCAGGAGGTCACCCATCCTAGTACTACTCTCGCCCAAGCACGCTTAACTGCGGAGTTCTGATGGGATCCGGTGCATTAGTGCTGGTATGATCGCACCTGACATGTTCTGCGCGATCAACTCCTATATGAATGCCGAGGGCGAAGCTTGCTCCAACCGGGACCGACCGAGACAGTCAAGACGGATTTACCGTTATCAGGGCAAACCATGCGCCTGCGCAAATTCACCGATAAATACCGCGCAATTCTGGGAGGGCGGAAGGCCGAGCCGATCGGTGTAGAAAGAGGTGAAAAACTGAGGATTTAGCGTCGTAAACTCTGGAGGGACATAACTTTTAGCACAGGACTCGGATTTATGCAAATCATATGTCTATTTCATATAACTTTTCGGGATCTGTCCAATCCAGACTCCCGCCAATCCTGCTGAGAATCACAGATACCGCCAAATGGCTAAAATAGGAAAAAGGAAAGAGGAAAAAGAGGTGCAACACGAGGACTTCCCAGGAGGTCACCCATCCTAGTACTACTCTCGCCCAAGCACGCTTAACTGCGGAGTTCTGATGGGATCCGGTGCATTAGTGCTGGTATGATCGCACCTGACATGTTCTGCGCGATCAACTCCTATATGAATGCCGAGGGCGAAGCTTGCTCCAACCGGGACCGACCGAGACAGTCAAGACGGATTTACCGTTATCAGGGCAAACCATGCGCCTGCGCAAATTCACCGATAAATACCGCGCAATTCTGGGAGGGCGGAAGGCCGAGCCGATCGGTGTAGAAAGAGGTGAAAAACTGAGGATTTAGCGTCGTAAACTCTGGAGGGACATAACTTTTAGCACAGGACTCGGATTTATGCAAATCATATGTCTATTTCATATAACTTTTCGGGATCTGTCCAATCCAGACTCCCGCCAATCCTGCTGAGAATCACAGATACCGCCAAATGGCTAAAATAGGAAAAAGGAAAGAGGAAAAAGAGGTGCAACACGAGGACTTCCCAGGAGGTCACCCATCCTAGTACTACTCTCGCCCAAGCACGCTTAACTGCGGAGTTCTGATGGGATCCGGTGCATTAGTGCTGGTATGATCGCACCTGACATGTTCTGCGCGATCAACTCCTATATGAATGCCGAGGGCGAAGCTTGCTCCAACCGGGACCGACCGAGACAGTCAAGACGGATTTACCGTTATCAGGGCAAACCATGCGCCTGCGCAAATTCACCGATAAATACCGCGCAATTCTGGGAGGGCGGAAGGCCGAGCCGATCGGTGTAGAAAGAGGTGAAAAACTGAGGATTTAGCGTCGTAAACTCTGGAGGGACATAACTTTTAGCACAGGACTCGGATTTATGCAAATCATATGTCTATTTCATATAACTTTTCGGGATCTGTCCAATCCAGACTCCCGCCAATCCTGCTGAGAATCACAGATACCGCCAAATGGCTAAAATAGGAAAAAGGAAAGAGGAAAAAGAGGTGCAACACGAGGACTTCCCAGGAGGTCACCCATCCTAGTACTACTCTCGCCCAAGCACGCTTAACTGCGGAGTTCTGATGGGATCCGGTGCATTAGTGCTGGTATGATCGCACCTGACATGTTCTGCGCGATCAACTCCTATATGAATGCCGAGGGCGAAGCTTGCTCCAACCGGGACCGACCGAGACAGTCAAGACGGATTTACCGTTATCAGGGCAAACCATGCGCCTGCGCAAATTCACCGATAAATACCGCGCAATTCTGGGAGGGCGGAAGGCCGAGCCGATCGGTGTAGAAAGAGGTGAAAAACTGAGGATTTAGCGTCGTAAACTCTGGAGGGACATAACTTTTAGCACAGGACTCGGATTTATGCAAATCATATGTCTATTTCATATAACTTTTCGGGATCTGTCCAATCCAGACTCCCGCCAATCCTGCTGAGAATCACAGATACCGCCAAATGGCTAAAATAGGAAAAAGGAAAGAGGAAAAAGAGGTGCAACACGAGGACTTCCCAGGAGGTCACCCATCCTAGTACTACTCTCGCCCAAGCACGCTTAACTGCGGAGTTCTGATGGGATCCGGTGCATTAGTGCTGGTATGATCGCACCTGACATGTTCTGCGCGATCAACTCCTATATGAATGCCGAGGGCGAAGCTTGCTCCAACCGGGACCGACCGAGACAGTCAAGACGGATTTACCGTTATCAGGGCAAACCATGCGCCTGCGCAAATTCACCGATAAATACCGCGCAATTCTGGGAGGGCGGAAGGCCGAGCCGATCGGTGTAGAAAGAGGTGAAAAACTGAGGATTTAGCGTCGTAAACTCTGGAGGGACATAACTTTTAGCACAGGACTCGGATTTATGCAAATCATATGTCTATTTCATATAACTTTTCGGGATCTGTCCAATCCAGACTCCCGCCAATCCTGCTGAGAATCACAGATACCGCCAAATGGCTAAAATAGGAAAAAGGAAAGAGGAAAAAGAGGTGCAACACGAGGACTTCCCAGGAGGTCACCCATCCTAGTACTACTCTCGCCCAAGCACGCTTAACTGCGGAGTTCTGATGGGATCCGGTGCATTAGTGCTGGTATGATCGCACCTGACATGTTCTGCGCGATCAACTCCTATATGAATGCCGAGGGCGAAGCTTGCTCCAACCGGGACCGACCGAGACAGTCAAGACGGATTTACCGTTATCAGGGCAAACCATGCGCCTGCGCAAATTCACCGATAAATACCGCGCAATTCTGGGAGGGCGGAAGGCCGAGCCGATCGGTGTAGAAAGAGGTGAAAAACTGAGGATTTAGCGTCGTAAACTCTGGAGGGACATAACTTTTAGCACAGGACTCGGATTTATGCAAATCATATGTCTATTTCATATAACTTTTCGGGATCTGTCCAATCCAGACTCCCGCCAATCCTGCTGAGAATCACAGATACCGCCAAATGGCTAAAATAGGAAAAAGGAAAGAGGAAAAAGAGGTGCAACACGAGGACTTCCCAGGAGGTCACCCATCCTAGTACTACTCTCGCCCAAGCACGCTTAACTGCGGAGTTCTGATGGGATCCGGTGCATTAGTGCTGGTATGATCGCACCTGACATGTTCTGCGCGATCAACTCCTATATGAATGCCGAGGGCGAAGCTTGCTCCAACCGGGACCGACCGAGACAGTCAAGACGGATTTACCGTTATCAGGGCAAACCATGCGCCTGCGCAAATTCACCGATAAATACCGCGCAATTCTGGGAGGGCGGAAGGCCGAGCCGATCGGTGTAGAAAGAGGTGAAAAACTGAGGATTTAGCGTCGTAAACTCTGGAGGGACATAACTTTTAGCACAGGACTCGGATTTATGCAAATCATATGTCTATTTCATATAACTTTTCGGGATCTGTCCAATCCAGACTCCCGCCAATCCTGCTGAGAATCACAGATACCGCCAAATGGCTAAAATAGGAAAAAGGAAAGAGGAAAAAGAGGTGCAACACGAGGACTTCCCAGGAGGTCACCCATCCTAGTACTACTCTCGCCCAAGCACGCTTAACTGCGGAGTTCTGATGGGATCCGGTGCATTAGTGCTGGTATGATCGCACCTGACATGTTCTGCGCGATCAACTCCTATATGAATGCCGAGGGCGAAGCTTGCTCCAACCGGGACCGACCGAGACAGTCAAGACGGATTTACCGTTATCAGGGCAAACCATGCGCCTGCGCAAATTCACCGATAAATACCGCGCAATTCTGGGAGGGCGGAAGGCCGAGCCGATCGGTGTAGAAAGAGGTGAAAAACTGAGGATTTAGCGTCGTAAACTCTGGAGGGACATAACTTTTAGCACAGGACTCGGATTTATGCAAATCATATGTCTATTTCATATAACTTTTCGGGATCTGTCCAATCCAGACTCCCGCCAATCCTGCTGAGAATCACAGATACCGCCAAATGGCTAAAATAGGAAAAAGGAAAGAGGAAAAAGAGGTGCAACACGAGGACTTCCCAGGAGGTCACCCATCCTAGTACTACTCTCGCCCAAGCACGCTTAACTGCGGAGTTCTGATGGGATCCGGTGCATTAGTGCTGGTATGATCGCACCTGACATGTTCTGCGCGATCAACTCCTATATGAATGCCGAGGGCGAAGCTTGCTCCAACCGGGACCGACCGAGACAGTCAAGACGGATTTACCGTTATCAGGGCAAACCATGCGCCTGCGCAAATTCACCGATAAATACCGCGCAATTCTGGGAGGGCGGAAGGCCGAGCCGATCGGTGTAGAAAGAGGTGAAAAACTGAGGATTTAGCGTCGTAAACTCTGGAGGGACATAACTTTTAGCACAGGACTCGGATTTATGCAAATCATATGTCTATTTCATATAACTTTTCGGGATCTGTCCAATCCAGACTCCCGCCAATCCTGCTGAGAATCACAGATACCGCCAAATGGCTAAAATAGGAAAAAGGAAAGAGGAAAAAAGAGGTGCAACACGAGGACTTCCCAGGAGGTCACCCATCCTAGTACTACTCTCGCCCAAGCACGCTTAACTGCGGAGTTCTGATGGGATCCGGTGCATTAGTGCTGGTATGATCGCACCTGACATGTTCTGCGCGATCAACTCCTATATGAATGCCGAGGGCGAAGCTTGCTCCAACCGGGACCGACCGAGACAGTCAAGACGGATTTACCGTTATCAGGGCAAACCATGCGCCTGCGCAAATTCACCGATAAATACCGCGCAATTCTGGGAGGGCGGAAGGCCGAGCCGATCGGTGTAGAAAGAGGTGAAAAACTGAGGATTTAGCGTCGTAAACTCTGGAGGGACATAACTTTTAGCACAGGACTCGGATTTATGCAAATCATATGTCTATTTCATATAACTTTTCGGGATCTGTCCAATCCAGACTCCCGCCAATCCTGCTGAGAATCACAGATACCGCCAAATGGCTAAAATAGGAAAAAGGAAAGAGGAAAAAGAGGTGCAACACGAGGACTTCCCAGGAGGTCACCCATCCTAGTACTACTCTCGCCCAAGCACGCTTAACTGCGGAGTTCTGATGGGATCCGGTGCATTAGTGCTGGTATGATCGCACCTGACATGTTCTGCGCGATCAACTCCTATATGAATGCCGAGGGCGAAGCTTGCTCCAACCGGGACCGACCGAGACAGTCAAGACGGATTTACCGTTATCAGGGCAAACCATGCGCCTGCGCAAATTCACCGATAAATACCGCGCAATTCTGGGAGGGCGGAAGGCCGAGCCGATCGGTGTAGAAAGAGGTGAAAAACTGAGGATTTAGCGTCGTAAACTCTGGAGGGACATAACTTTTAGCACAGGACTCGGATTTATGCAAATCATATGTCTATTTCATATAACTTTTCGGGATCTGTCCAATCCAGACTCCCGCCAATCCTGCTGAGAATCACAGATACCGCCAAATGGCTAAAATAGGAAAAAGGAAAGAGGAAAAAGAGGTGCAACACGAGGACTTCCCAGGAGGTCACCCATCCTAGTACTACTCTCGCCCAAGCACGCTTAACTGCGGAGTTCTGATGGGATCCGGTGCATTAGTGCTGGTATGATCGCACCTGACATGTTCTGCGCGATCAACTCCTATATGAATGCCGAGGGCGAAGCTTGCTCCAACCGGGACCGACCGAGACAGTCAAGACGGATTTACCGTTATCAGGGCAAACCATGCGCCTGCGCAAATTCACCGATAAATACCGCGCAATTCTGGGAGGGCGGAAGGCCGAGCCGATCGGTGTAGAAAGAGGTGAAAAACTGAGGATTTAGCGTCGTAAACTCTGGAGGGACATAACTTTTAGCACAGGACTCGGATTTATGCAAATCATATGTCTATTTCATATAACTTTTCGGGATCTGTCCAATCCAGACTCCCGCCAATCCTGCTGAGAATCACAGATACCGCCAAATGGCTAAAATAGGAAAAAGGAAAGAGGAAAAAGAGGTGCAACACGAGGACTTCCCAGGAGGTCACCCATCCTAGTACTACTCTCGCCCAAGCACGCTTAACTGCGGAGTTCTGATGGGATCCGGTGCATTAGTGCTGGTATGATCGCACCTGACATGTTCTGCGCGATCAACTCCTATATGAATGCCGAGGGCGAAGCTTGCTCCAACCGGGACCGACCGAGACAGTCAAGACGGATTTACCGTTATCAGGGCAAACCATGCGCCTGCGCAAATTCACCGATAAATACCGCGCAATTCTGGGAGGGCGGAAGGCCGAGCCGATCGGTGTAGAAAGAGGTGAAAAACTGAGGATTTAGCGTCGTAAACTCTGGAGGGACATAACTTTTAGCACAGGACTCGGATTTATGCAAATCATATGTCTATTTCATATAACTTTTCGGGATCTGTCCAATCCAGACTCCCGCCAATCCTGCTGAGAATCACAGATACCGCCAAATGGCTAAAATAGGAAAAAGGAAAGAGGAAAAAGAGGTGCAACACGAGGACTTCCCAGGAGGTCACCCATCCTAGTACTACTCTCGCCCAAGCACGCTTAACTGCGGAGTTCTGATGGGATCCGGTGCATTAGTGCTGGTATGATCGCACCTGACATGTTCTGCGCGATCAACTCCTATATGAATGCCGAGGGCGAAGCTTGCTCCAACCGGGACCGACCGAGACAGTCAAGACGGATTTACCGTTATCAGGGCAAACCATGCGCCTGCGCAAATTCACCGATAAATACCGCGCAATTCTGGGAGGGCGGAAGGCCGAGCCGATCGGTGTAGAAAGAGGTGAAAAACTGAGGATTTAGCGTCGTAAACTCTGGAGGGACATAACTTTTAGCACAGGACTCGGATTTATGCAAATCATATGTCTATTTCATATAACTTTTCGGGATCTGTCCAATCCAGACTCCCGCCAATCCTGCTGAGAATCACAGATACCGCCAAATGGCTAAAATAGGAAAAAGGAAAGAGGAAAAAGAGGTGCAACACGAGGACTTCCCAGGAGGTCACCCATCCTAGTACTACTCTCGCCCAAGCACGCTTAACTGCGGAGTTCTGATGGGATCCGGTGCATTAGTGCTGGTATGATCGCACCTGACATGTTCTGCGCGATCAACTCCTATATGAATGCCGAGGGCGAAGCTTGCTCCAACCGGGACCGACCGAGACAGTCAAGACGGATTTACCGTTATCAGGGCAAACCATGCGCCTGCGCAAATTCACCGATAAATACCGCGCAATTCTGGGAGGGCGGAAGGCCGAGCCGATCGGTGTAGAAAGAGGTGAAAAACTGAGGATTTAGCGTCGTAAACTCTGGAGGGACATAACTTTTAGCACAGGACTCGGATTTATGCAAATCATATGTCTATTTCATATAACTTTTCGGGATCTGTCCAATCCAGACTCCCGCCAATCCTGCTGAGAATCACAGATACCGCCAAATGGCTAAAATAGGAAAAAGGAAAGAGGAAAAAGAGGTGCAACACGAGGACTTCCCAGGAGGTCACCCATCCTAGTACTACTCTCGCCCAAGCACGCTTAACTGCGGAGTTCTGATGGGATCCGGTGCATTAGTGCTGGTATGATCGCACCTGACATGTTCTGCGCGATCAACTCCTATATGAATGCCGAGGGCGAAGCTTGCTCCAACCGGGACCGACCGAGACAGTCAAGACGGATTTACCGTTATCAGGGCAAACCATGCGCCTGCGCAAATTCACCGATAAATACCGCGCAATTCTGGGAGGGCGGAAGGCCGAGCCGATCGGTGTAGAAAGAGGTGAAAAACTGAGGATTTAGCGTCGTAAACTCTGGAGGGACATAACTTTTAGCACAGGACTCGGATTTATGCAAATCATATGTCTATTTCATATAACTTTTCGGATCTGTCCAATCCAGACTCCCGCCAATCCTGCTGAGAATCACAGATACCGCCAAATGGCTAAACTAGGAAAAAGGAAAGAGGAAAAAGAGGTGCAACACGAGGACTTCCCAGGAGGTCACCCATCCTAGTACTACTCTCGCCCAAGCACGCTTAACTGCGGAGTTCTGATGGGATCCGGTGCATTAGTGCTGGTATGATCGCACCTGACATGTTCTGCGCGATCAACTCCTATATGAATGCCGAGGGCGAAGCTTGCTCCAACCGGGACCGACCGAGACAGTCAAGACGGATTTACCGTTATCAGGGCAAACCATGCGCCTGCGCAAATTCACCGATAAATACCGCGCAATTCTGGGAGGGCGGAAGGCCGAGCCGATCGGTGTAGAAAGAGGTGAAAAACTGAGGATTTAGCGTCGTAAACTCTGGAGGGACATAACTTTTAGCACAGGACTCGGATTTATGCAAATCATATGTCTATTTCATATAACTTTTCGGGATCTGTCCAATCCAGACTCCCGCCAATCCTGCTGAGAATCACAGATACCGCCAAATGGCTAAAATAGGAAAAAGGAAAGAGGAAAAAGAGGTGCAACACGAGGACTTCCCAGGAGGTCACCCATCCTAGTACTACTCTCGCCCAAGCACGCTTAACTGCGGAGTTCTGATGGGATCCGGTGCATTAGTGCTGGTATGATCGCACCTGACATGTTCTGCGCGATCAACTCCTATATGAATGCCGAGGGCGAAGCTTGCTCCAACCGGGACCGACCGAGACAGTCAAGACGGATTTACCGTTATCAGGGCAAACCATGCGCCTGCGCAAATTCACCGATAAATACCGCGCAATTCTGGGAGGGCGGAAGGCCGAGCCGATCGGTGTAGAAAGAGGTGAAAAACTGAGGATTTAGCGTCGTAAACTCTGGAGGGACATAACTTTTAGCACAGGACTCGGATTTATGCAAATCATATGTCTATTTCATATAACTTTTCGGGATCTGTCCAATCCAGACTCCCGCCAATCCTGCTGAGAATCACAGATACCGCCAAATGGCTAAAATAGGAAAAAGGAAAGAGGAAAAAGAGGTGCAACACGAGGACTTCCCAGGAGGTCACCCATCCTAGTACTACTCTCGCCCAAGCACGCTTAACTGCGGAGTTCTGATGGGATCCGGTGCATTAGTGCTGGTATGATCGCACCTGACATGTTCTGCGCGATCAACTCCTATATGAATGCCGAGGGCGAAGCTTGCTCCAACCGGGACCGACCGAGACAGTCAAGACGGATTTACCGTTATCAGGGCAAACCATGCGCCTGCGCAAATTCACCGATAAATACCGCGCAATTCTGGGAGGGCGGAAGGCCGAGCCGATCGGTGTAGAAAGAGGTGAAAAACTGAGGATTTAGCGTCGTAAACTCTGGAGGGACATAACTTTTAGCACAGGACTCGGATTTATGCAAATCATATGTCTATTTCATATAACTTTTCGGATCTGTCCAATCCAGACTCCCGCCAATCCTGCTGAGAATCACAGATACCGCCAAATGGCTAAAATAGGAAAAGGAAAGAGGAAAAAGAGGTGCAACACGAGGACTTCCCAGGAGGTCACCCATCCTAGTACTACTCTCGCCCAAGCACGCTTAACTGCGGAGTTCTGATGGGATCCGGTGCATTAGTGCTGGTATGATCGCACCTGACATGTTCTGCGCGATCAACTCCTATATGAATGCCGAGGGCGAAGCTTGCTCCAACCGGGACCGACCGAGACAGTCAAGACGGATTTACCGTTATCAGGGCAAACCATGCGCCTGCGCAAATTCACCGATAAATACCGCGCAATTCTGGGAGGGCGGAAGGCCGAGCCGATCGGTGTAGAAAGAGGTGAAAAACTGAGGATTTAGCGTCGTAAACTCTGGAGGGACATAACTTTTAGCACAGGACTCGGATTTATGCAAATCATATGTCTATTTCATATAACTTTTCGGATCTGTCCAATCCAGACTCCCGCCAATCCTGCTGAGAATCACAGATACCGCCAAATGGCTAAAATAGGAAAAAGGAAAGAGGAAAAAGAGGTGCAACACGAGGACTTCCCAGGAGGTCACCCATCCTAGTACTACTCTCGCCCAAGCACGCTTAACTGCGGAGTTCTGATGGGATCCGGTGCATTAGTGCTGGTATGATCGCACCTGACATGTTCTGCGCGATCAACTCCTATATGAATGCCGAGGGCGAAGCTTGCTCCAACCGGGACCGACCGAGACAGTCAAGACGGATTTACCGTTATCAGGGCAAACCATGCGCCTGCGCAAATTCACCGATAAATACCGCGCAATTCTGGAGGGCGGAAGGCCGAGCCGATCGGTGTAGAAAGAGGTGAAAAACTGAGGATTTAGCGTCGTAAACTCTGGAGGGACATAACTTTTAGCACAGGACTCGGATTTATGCAAATCATATGTCTATTTCATATAACTTTTCGGATCTGTCCAATCCAGACTCCCGCCAATCCTGCTGAGAATCACAGATACCGCCAAATGGCTAAAATAGGAAAAAGGAAAGAGGAAAAAGAGGTGCAACACGAGGACTTCCCAGGAGGTCACCCATCCTATACTACTCTCGCCCAAGCACGCTTACTGCGGAGTTCTGATGGATCCGGTGCATTAGTGCTGGTATGATCGCACCTGACATGTTCTGCGCGATCAACTCCTATATGAATGCCGAGGGCGAAGCTTGCTCCAACCGGGACCGACCGAGACAGTCAAGACGGATTTACCGTTATCAGGGCAAACCATGCGCCTGCGCAAATTCACCGATAAATACCGCGCAATTCTGGAGGGCGGAAGGCCGAGCCGATCGGTGTAGAAAGAGGTGAAAAACTGAGGATTTAGCGTCGTAAACTCTGGAGGGACATAACTTTTAGCACAGGACTCGGATTTATGCAAATCATATGTCTATTTCATATAACTTTTCGGGATCTGTCCAATCCAGACTCCCGCCAATCCTGCTGAGAATCACAGATACCGCCAAATGGCTAAAATAGGAAAAAGGAAAGAGGAAAAAGAGGTGCAACACGAGGACTTCCCAGGAGGTCACCCATCCTAGTACTACTCTCGCCCAAGCACGCTTAACTGCGGAGTTCTGATGGGATCCGGTGCATTAGTGCTGGTATGATCGCACCTGACATGTTCTGCGCGATCAACTCCTATATGAATGCCGAGGGCGAAGCTTGCTCCAACCGGGACCGACCGAGACAGTCAGACGGATTTACCGTTATCAGGGCAAACCATGCGCCTGCGCAAATTCACCGATAATACCGCGCAATTCTGGGAGGGCGGAAGGCCGAGCCGATCGGTGTAGAAAGAGGTGAAAAACTGAGGATTTAGCGTCGTAAACTCTGGAGGACATAACTTTTAGCACAGGACTCGATTTATGCAAATCATATGTCTATTTCATATAACTTTTCGGGATCTGTCCAATCCAGACTCCCGCCAATCCTGCTGAGAATCACAGATACCGCCAAATGGCTAAAATAGGAAAAAGGAAAGAGGAAAAAGAGGTGCAACACGAGGACTTCCCAGGAGGTCACCCATCCTAGTACTACTCTCGCCCAAGCACGCTTAACTGCGGAGTTCTGATGGGATCCGGTGCATTAGTGCTGGTATGATCGCACCTGACATGTTCTGCGCGATCAACTCCTATATGAATGCCGAGGCGAAGCTTGCTCCAACCGGGACCGACCGAGACAGTCAAGACGGATTTACCGTTATCAGGGCAAACCATGCGCCTGCGCAAATTCACCGATAAATACCGCGCAATTCTGGAGGGCGGAAGGCCGAGCCGATCGGTGTAGAAAGAGGTGAAAAACTGAGGATTTAGCGTCGTAAACTCTGGAGGACATAACTTTTAGCACAGGACTCGGATTTATGCAAATCATATGTCTATTTCATATAACTTTTCGGATCTGTCCAATCCAGACTCCCGCCAATCCTGCTGAGAATCACAGATACCGCCAAATGGCTAAAATAGGAAAAAGGAAAGAGGAAAAAGAGGTGCAACACGAGGACTTCCCAGGAGGTCACCCATCCTAGTACTACTCTCGCCCAAGCACGCTTAACTGCGGAGTTCTGATGGGATCCGGTGCATTAGTGCTGGTATGATCGCACCTGACATGTTCTGCGCGATCAACTCCTATATGAATGCCGAGGGCGAAGCTTGCTCCAACCGGGACCGACCGAGACAGTCAGGACGGATTTACCGTTATCAGGGCAAACCATGCGCCTGCGCAAATTCACCGATAAATACCGCGCAATTCTGGGAGGGCGGAAGGCCGAGCCGATCGGTGTAGAAAGAGGTGAAAAACTGAGGATTTAGCGTCGTAAACTCTGGAGGGACATAACTTTTAGCACAGGACTCGGATTTATGCAAATCATATGTCTATTTCATATAACTTTTCGAGATCTGTCCAATCCAGACTCCCGCCAATCCTGCTGAGAATCACAGATACCGCCAAATGGCTAAAATAGGAAAAAGGAAAGAGGAAAAAGAGGTGCAACACGAGGACTTCCCAGGAGGTCACCCATCTAGTACTACTCTCGCCCAAGCACGCTTAACTGCGGAGTTTGATGGGATCCGGTGCATTAGTGCTGGTATGATCGCACCTGACATGTTCTGCGCGATCAACTCCTATATGAATGCCGAGGGCGAAGCTTGCTCCAACCGGGACCGACCGAGACAGTCAGACGGATTTACCGTTATCAGGGCAAACCATGCGCCTGCGCAAATTCACCGATAAATACCGCGCAATTCTGGGAGGGCGGAAGGCCGAGCCGATCGGTGTAGAAGAGGTGAAAAACTGAGGATTTAGCGTCGTAACTCTGGAGGGACATAACTTTTAGCACAGGACTCGGATTTATGCAAATCATATGTCTATTTCATATAACTTTCGGGATCTGTCCAATCCAGACTCCCGCCAATCCTGCTGAGAATCACAGATACCGCCAAATGGCTAAAATAGGAAAAAGGAAAGAGGAAAAAGAGGTGCAACACGAGGACTTCCCAGGAGGTCACCCATCCTAGTACTACTCTCGCCCAAGCACGCTTAACTGCGGAGTTCTGATGGGATCCGGTGCATTAGTGCTGGTATGATCGCACCTGAATGTTCTGCGCGATCAACTCCTATATGAATGCCGAGGGCGAAGCTTGCTCCAACCGGGACCGACCGAGACAGTCAAGACGGATTTACCGTTATCAGGGCAAACCATGCGCCTGCGCAAATTCACCGATAAATACCGCGCAATTCTGGGAGGGCGGAAGGCCGAGCCGATCGGTGTAGAAAGAGGTGAAAAACTGAGGATTTAGCGTCGTAAACTCTGGAGGGACATAACTTTTAGCACAGGACTCGGATTTATGCAAATCATATGTCTATTTCATATAACTTTTCGGGATCTGTCCAATCCAGACTCCCGCCAATCCTGCTGAGAATCACAGATTCTCCAAACTTTAATTGGCTCACTTAACAAATCATAATCATTCCAATACACACTCACCATATAAAATACCTATTTCCCTCATCATGTTCACCCTTAATTACATATGCAACATTCATCCAAGGCTGAATTCTGCAGAATTTCTACTTAACATATTCACAATGCAATTTTGACTTTTCCATAACACATTATAGCATGAAGTCCAATTGCATTTATCAGATTCGCTACAAATGACAGATTTAGCATGCTTCAAACTTTACCTTTTGAATCAAAATTACAGAATATGATGAGTATGATGCAGAACTTTGTATTTTGCAGAAAATTTGCAGAATTTGATAACTATTATTAGACTGTACAAGACTTTAAGCATTCTAATTAATTCCAATCTGCATTTTGTTTCAGCCACCAGATTTATTCCAAACATCAATTTAGCAAGGTAACCAAGATGAAAAGTTCAGACTTTGACTTCTATGAACACTGTTTAATTCAAAATAATGCAGAAAACTTAAATTGGTAGAAATGTGAGTTGCCTCCACAAAGCGCTTCTTTAATGTCATTAGCTTGACATTAAATGTTTCTCACTCAAGAGAAACCAGTTTCATGCATGATATGTTCCTTGTAAACTCCTCTCCATGATAAATCTTCATCTTTGGCCATTGACCTTTGAATTCTCTCCCTGTTTTCATATCTTCTATAAGAATTGCTCCAAAGGGAGAAGTTTCCTTGATTAAAAACGGTCCGACCATCTAGATTTCAGTTTCCCTGGAAACAATTTTAATCTTGAATTGAATAATAGTACTTGCTGGCCAGGTCTGAAATCTTTTGCAGAATAAATTTGTCATGGATTCTCTTGGTTCTTTCTTTGTACAACTTTGCATTCTCATAAGCTTGTTGTCTAATTCTTCCAATTCATGCAACTGTAAAACTCTCTTCTTTCCAGCACTTGACAAATCAAAGTTAAGCCACTTGGTAGTCCAATATGCTCTGTGCTCCAGCTCTAGAGGTAAGTGACAGGCCTTTCCAAATACTAGCTAATATGGAGACATACCAATTGGAGTTTTAAAAGCAGTTCTATATGCCCACAGTGAGTCATCCAGTTTCTTGACCATCCTTCCTTGAACTGTTCACTACTTTCTCTAGAATTTGCTTGATTCTCTATTTGAAACCTCCACTTGTCCACTTGTTTGTGGATGGTATGGAGTAGCAACCTTATGCTTCACACCATATTTCATTAATACAGCTTCAAGATACTTGTTGCAGAAGTGAGTACCTCCATCACTTATCAGCACTCTAGGCACACCAAATCTTGAAAAATGTTCTTTCTTATAAAAGAAATCACTACCTTTGCATCATTTGATCTGGTGGGAATTGCTTCTACCCATTTAGACACATAATCCACTGCAACTAGAATGTATTCGTGTGAGAATGATGGGGAAATGGTCCCATGAAATCAATCCCCATACATCAAATGGTTTCACTTCTAGGATGTTGGTTAATGGCAGCTCATGTCTTCTTGAAATATTTCCAGTTCTTTGACATTTATCACAGTTTTCCACATACTTCTTGGCATCTTTGAAGAGTGTAGGCCAAAAGAAACCTGCTTGTAAGACTTTGCAGCAGTCCTTGAACTTGCATGGTGGCCTCCATATTCTGAATTGTGACAATGCCATAGTATCTCAGCTTGCTCACTTTGTGGAATGCATCTTCTAATTAACCCATCTATTCCAATTTTGAACAGATATGGGTCTTCCCACACATAGAATTTGCTGTCATGTAAGAACTTCTTCTTTTGCTGCCAAGTAAACCTCTTTGGAATGAATTGAGTGGCTTAAAATTTGCAATGTAGCAAACCAAGCATGTTTTCCACTGCAAACAGCTTTCATCTGGAATTCTTCTTTATTTCCAATGATTCAGTGGTTAAACTCTCCAAAGGAAGTCTGGACAAGTGGTCTGCTACACTATTTTCTTTCCCTTTCTTGTCTTTGATCTCTAGCTCAAATTCTTGGAGGAGTAGAATCCATCTTAATAATCTGGGCTTTGCATCCTATTTTGTCAAAAGATATTTAAGAGCAGCATGATCAGTGTATACAATCACTTTTGAACCCATTAAATATGATCTGAACTTATCAAAAGCATGTATAACAGCTAAAAGTTCTTTTTCTGTTGTTGTGTAATTCACTTGTGCAGGATTTAACACTTTGCTTGAATAATAGATAGCATGTAATTTCCTATCTTTTCTCTGTCCTAACACAGCACCCACTGCACTATCACTTGCATCACACATGAGTTCAAAAGGTAATTTCCAATCTGGTTTTGCAAGAATAGGTGCAGAAATCAGTTTCTCTTTTAAAACAGAAAATGCATGCAAACAATTATCATCAAATATGAAATCTGCATCTTTTACAAGTAAATTACTCAAGGGTTTAGCAATCTTGGAAAAATCTTTTATGAATCTTCTATAAAAACCAGCATGTCCTAAAAAACTTCTAACTCCCTTAACATTGATAGGTGGAGGCAATTTACTAATGACTTCTATCTTAGCTTAGTCCACCTTCATTCCTTTCTCTGAAATTTTGTGACCAAGGACAATGCCTTCTTGTACCATGAAATGGCACTTCTCCCAATTTAACACAAGGTTATTTTACATATTTTGATCATTTGAATAATGTGGTAGGAATCCCCATGCTTATTTTGAAGAATTATTGGATTTTGAGGAATTTGAGGTGAAAGTAACTACTTTCAAAATTGATAGTGACAACTACAGTAAGCCATTTCCAGCAAAGGGACCAAAATGATCACTTTCAAGGCTTAAAGTGACAACTACAGCAACCCAGAATCCACTAAACCTGTGCATGGTTACTATGAATATTCATAGATAGTCACTTCAGAGCATGTAGAATTGAAGTGCTGCGCATAGTTACTATTAAAATTCATAGTGACAACTCCGAGAAGTCCAAAATGTCCCAGTGTTGCGCGTGTTACTATGAATATTCATC